>NC_143132.1:126779588-127082643 GCF_059928025.1 Delphinapterus leucas | reverse complement strand
TTGCATTCCACTTACTTGATTCACATGCTAGAGGAACTATCCCACCTTTGCGTGTGCGCTGTAGTTATTTATTTTTTAAGCAGGTGTGGCTGTTAAATGAAGAGGAAGTGTTATGTGAAATCCCAAAAAGAGGGAGAAGGGGAGAGAAAACTTTCCTCTTTTAATACCAAATATGTATATCTTTTCTTTTGACCGGAGGTTCGCAACGTGTGGTATCCAAGTTAGTAGTACCTGTTTCCCCTGTGAAAATGTTAGGCATGCGAATGGTCCCACACTTGAGTGTGGGAACTGTGTTTCAACAAGCCCTCCACGTGCTTCAGATCCACACTCAAGTTTGAGAAGTACTGTGCTAAGATCATTCCAATTGTGTAGATGGTCATCTTTAGGCTTGGAGGAAGGTGCGTCCTGGGTAGCTTTGGGCAGTAAGGATAAGGTTGCCGCAGCGCCCCTCCACCACTCCCCGCCTCTCCTCTCCCAGCACCTGCAGCTCCACTTCAGCTCTTGGCCTCAGGTCCTTTCCGCTGGGAGCCGCAACCAAAACCCGGCAAGTGGATTTCAAGTTTGCTGACCCGGGTGCCGGCCGGGCATGCGTAGTGACGCGAGCGCAGCAGCTAGGCGGGCGCGGCCAGGGTAGCCGCAGAACTGACCCGCGGGTGCCTGGAGCGGGAGCGGGAGCTGCGGACTGGAGGGCAGGTACGCGGCGCGGCGGTGGGGTCCGAGAGGAAGCCTGAACCGACAGGCAGAAAACAAAGCTTTACTTCCTCGCAGGCGCTCCGCGGCGGCTCCAGGGGAGTCTCTCCGGGTTTCCCTCGCTGGAGAGGTGGCTCCCGGAGTCCGCTGTGCAGTGCGGCGCCCGGCGACCTCAGGGCGCGCTCCTGCTCAGTCTGGGCAGCGTGTAGTGCGGGCAGGTGTTAACTCGTGTATTTATGCTATTTACCCACTAAGCCTGAGTACTGCATTATGATTCTCTGCATGAAGTTAGGCATTGCGTTAACTTTTCTATTTTCCTCTCTTTTAAACTTTGAGTGGCCGCTGGTGAGGCTTTCTGATCCAGCCTGTTTCGCTGGACTTCTGTGACTGGTTTATTTGCCTTTGGTCTTTTGGTGCATAGGATCAGCAGGACTAGAGTGAAATCAGCATCCGTGGTTTCTGGTTTTGGTGCCTTTCCTGGAGCAGGGGGTCCCTGGATGCGGCATAAAAAAAAAAAAAAAAAAAAAAAAGCTAACTTTCAGCGCATTTCAGTGCCCAAAACTTTCTGCATTTCAGCTGCATTTTTAAGTAGAGACTTCGTAAAGTTGAAGATTTCCCCCCCCCCTTACTTTTCTACATTACTGTTATTTCAGGCATCGTTTGGTCTTAAAAGGAAGCGGTCTTTTATTTTATTTTTTTAAATTAATTTTTATTGGAGTATAGTTGATTTACAGTGTTGTGTTAGTTTCTGCTGTACAGCAAAGTGAATCAGCTCCACATGTACATATATCCATTCTTTTTTAGATTCTTTTCCCACATAGGTCATTAAAGAGTACTGAGTAGAGTTCCCGGTGCTATACAGTAGGTTCTTATTAGTTATCTATTTTATATACAGTAGTGTGTATATGTCAGTCCCAATCTCCCAATTTATCTCTTCCCCCCTTACCACTTAGTAACCATAAGTTTGTTTTCTACATCTGTGACTCTATTTCTGTTTTGTAAATAAGTTCATTTGTACCAATTTTTTTGGATTCCGCATTTAAGTGATATCATATATTTGTCTTTCTCTGTCTGACTTCACTCAAAATGACAATCTCTAGATCCATCCATGTCGGGAAGCGGTCTTTTACATGAGTAACAGAATTCTCACTTTTCTCCCCTTTATTTACCCTGTCACATTTAATAGTTCACAGAGATATTTTACCCTGGGGCTGCGGTATTGGCAACGCGTGTACGAGGTTAAGGTTATGCTGCACAAATTTCTTGGATAACCTGTAAGCCATAAACAAAATTTGGGGACCCCACACTGAACATTCTTTAAGTGTTAAATTTATGATGTGGGAGGCGTGTACATGGAATTAATAAGTTTAGGGGAAAAAAATTTCTAGTTCAGGAGGAGAAACCTATATGGAAAGGGAATACAGATATCTGCCTTTTCCTTCACCCCCCTCCTGCCCCCGCCCATGATGAATGTTTTAATGGCAGAAATAATATACAGTTGGTTTAGTTTTGGCCAGTGGAGACCTTCGAGGTCAGCCAGTTCAGCTGCTTCAGTTTACAAATGAGAAAACTGAAACCAAGGAGGTTAAATGACTTGCTGTGGCTGCTGGAGCCCCTCCTTGGCAAAGCTGGGCCCAGGCCCCAGGTTTTCTGATTTGCAGGGCTCTTTTTACCATCCCTGGCCAATACTCTCCTCAGAGTTTGGTTAGATTATTACACTTTCTTTTTCTCTTCTACCTCCTTATACTTTGTAATCTGGCTTAGGCAGAAGATTAGCTCTTCCTGCTACTAAGCTTGCTAGTACCTTGTAAACTCCTTTCAAAGAGTACCCTCTCATTCAAGCCCCACCTAACAATTGGCTGGTCTTGAAGACGCCCTCCTTCCTTGCCTCAGAATGCTTGTTTGCCTCCCTCCATGTTGAAATCCTGCGTATGCTGCAAGGTGTAGTTCACGTGTGCCTCTTCCTAGAAGGCTTCCTTGATTACTGCAGCCAGAAAGTAGCTCTCCCCCTTCTGAACCCTCTAACGTTTATTACTGTTGCCTGTGCTAGTATCCCTCGTCTTTAGTATCCAGGATTGTTGAATTTTAGTACATAACCCAACTTCCTGACCAGTGTGTGTAAGCTCTTGGAGCTTCAAGCCTATGACTTAGACAACCCACCCAGAATTAAGCACCAGTAATGTTCTTGGTACTGTTTGTGGGAGGGAGGAAGTGAAGTAGGGACGGTTTGGTAAAGGGATTTGATGTGGATGTTCTGTGAAATGAGGGAGGCCACCTTAGAGCTATAGCAAGACAGTGGCCAAGTCAAACCAGCCTGATGGGATGATTCTCATATCTTCGTGAGAGGTCATGATGGACCATTTAGGGCAGTTCTGGGGACAAAAGTCAAATCATAACAGGGGAGAGTTGCCTAAGGCCTGGACTTAAGCATATGATTCTAAATGCAGAGTGGAGGGCACAGATGTGAGAAGTGTTGTAAAGGGGAAAGCATTTGTAAGAGACTAGATGCTGGGACTTCCCTGGCAATCCAGTGGTTAAGACTTTGAGCTTCCACTGCAGGGGGCACTGGTTCAATCCCTGGTCGAGGAACTAAGATCCCGCATGCCACGTTGCCAGAAACTAGATGCAGAGAAGAAAAGATACTCTGAAAGTTGCTTTAGCTTCAGGTTTGGGGTGTTGGTAATGTTCTTTTTATTTTATAAATAACCTCCAACGGTGGCATTCTCTCTTTCTGTTTCTTACAGCTGTTGATGTGGTTGTCTCATTTGCCATTCTAGATGATAAGTTCTTTGGGAGATGACCTTTAATCCCTCACAGTGCCAGGCACGTAGCTTTGCAGTATTAGATACTCAATAATTATTGCATTAATAAATAAACAAGTGTACTTTGACATGGGGAGGGTGGGAGTTTAGGATCTTAGAGCTATAAGGTAGCACTTTATCCAGACCATCCCCTCATGATGTAGAGGTGGAGCTGAGATGTGCTTAGCTAAGCTAGTTAGTGGTTTAGCCAGAGCCTCTGCCCTAGTTTCATTGCTACTAGTCCTTAACTTTTCGATTGATGACCCCAAGATTAATTTGAGTTGGAGATGTTCTGTGGATCAAAAGCTCTCAGAGACCTAATCTAAAGAGGGGAACTTGGTGGCCAATGGGAGGATGTCTGTGTCATTGGAAGAGATGACACACAAAGGATGACTGGCCACTTCAAGGTTGAATGAGGGGCAAGGCTGCAGACCTGGGGATCTGCAGTCGAGGAGGAGTCTGGAAAGGACATCGTGGCTTAGCTTGTCAGTGGCAGAAGATACAAACGGGTGGGCCCCAAGTCCGTGGACTGAGAGTGTATTTGGGAGAGATATTTTACACTACGGGGAGGTAGTGAGTGATGGCCGTGGTGTTTATGACCCAGGAACGTGAGGTAAGCTTGAGAGAGAGAGAATTGTGATCAGACTCTCCACCTGGAAAAACAAGACAGAAGGCAGGGCTTCCAAACCCCAAATCCTGGATCAAGAAGTAGTTTGGTATATTTGTTTACTTGGAACAGATGTTGCAAATAGCCGTTTTGCAAATCAAAACACAACCTTTTCACTGAGCTGCACACAGCATTGAGGGAGCTGTTGGAGGACACACGCCCTTTCTGTTGACAATCACGCTGTAGTTGATCACCATCTTCAACTGGCAGTGATGCCTCTTCTTATGAGTCAAGAAGAGAGAACACTTGGGAGGAGATACGGAGTTTGAGAGATGATTACTGGGGGGGCAGGGAAGGATTGGCTAAGTATAGAGGAATTACTTTTTTTTTTCATCTTGACGTTAGTCCAAGTTGATTGGACAGTGAAATGCAAGATCAAGCAGTATGTTGAAGTTAATGTCACATACAGTTAACACTCAGGTATTAAATTCCAGAGTAATGTATCATAACCCTGTGTAAAATGACTGTACTATGTAACTTTCTCCAAATAATAATAGTAATATTAGTAGCTAGTATTTTAAAATGTTTTCCACGGATCAGACACTGTACTAAACACTTTAAAAGCAATATGTCGTTGAATCTCTACAGACCATCCGATGAAGTTGGTGCAAATGTTATTCCCATTTTACGGCCAGGAAAACTGAGACTTAGGTAAAAATCACATTTCTGAGGTCACATCATGGACAAGTGGCTGAACTGAGCTTGGATCCCAGACCCACCTGACTTCAGGCACTGAGAGCTAAAGTAACTTAATCAAATAGCTTAACAAAATGCAAAATGGATAAATGTGGTAACCCTGACAGATGCTTCGAATGGCTACAGATTTTATCTGGTGACACTCCCAACGTTCATTGAGCCAGACTTTCATAAGAGAAACAAAACAACAGTGATGAATCTTTCTGGGTTTTGTTTTTAAAATTATTCCACTCAGTCTTTATCTCCTTTTCACCCTTGAAGCCTTCCTGGAGGCAGAGACAGCAGCTCTTTCTCTGGGTGCACCATAAAGCTCTTTTGGGGTGATGGAGGTGAGTTGGTAGGGATCCAGGAGATGCCTCTGGAGTTGGGGGGTGAGACACTCACCTTGTGTATAAGCCTAAGGACTCTAGGGTGAACAGTTCATAAGGAATTTTTCACCTGGGGTGGCAGGATCCATCGTTGGGAGCTCCTGGAAGATCTGTGGGTCCTGACCCTAACCCTGATCTCAGATCTTTGAACTGTGGTCAGAACCCCCAGGCTGAATCCAAACCTGGACACTTCCGCTGGGATCCTTCAGTTCAGGGAGTTCTGACGTCAGTGTGGACACGTTGCAGTTGGAGGTGGGTGTCGATACCTCAGGGAAGGCCCCGGGGTCAGAGACAAGTGATTTAGGGTCAGGGCTGGCAGGCGTCAGCCTTGACCAGCTGACTTGGCTGTGAGAAAATGTCCCGTACCTCCCTGCTTGGTGTGCCACATTACTCTCTCATGGGAGTCTCAGAATAGAATCCAGCTGAGGATGTTCCTCTCCTCCCTGTGCTGCCTGAGCCCCTCTGTCCGTTTCCTGCTTCTGCCTCTGTGCTGGTTCTGTGCATTCTCAGGGCCTGTCTCTGGACGCGACAGGAAAGGCCGCCGCCTGCTTCAGGCCCTTACCCATTACGTGTTTCAACATCCAAATATCCAAATCAACCTTTTGATGAAAATCAGGGAGAAAGAGGCCTTTGTGATGCCTGCCGGTTTATTGGTTATAAAATGGTTATAGAGTTTTGATTGCTGGAACTGTTGCTGACATATAAAGTCACATGAGATGTGAGGCTGTGTTAACTTTGATCGTCTTATTTCTTTTCAGTACTACCGTGTCTGAAAGTGCCTACTTACTTTTTCTGGTGAGAAACATGTAGCGTGGCTTCTGTGAAAATGAGTTGCTTTTTAGTAATGCTGTGGGCACAGAAAGGGCGAGAGAGGACTGATCAGGAGAGTTTTTCTCTTATTTAAAACACTTGTTTCATCGGAAAGTATTTTCTCTTCTGAGAGTTATGTGTTATTTGTTCATAAAGTCCAGTTGTGAAGACTTTAAACTTTATAATAAACTAGATTTTTCTTTTTGAGCAATTCAGAGCTATAAAACTACAAGAATATTTGGGTTATAACTCACTGCACAGAGACATGCCTTCTTCAGAAAACCCAAGCCAACCACAAAGAAAACACGAGAAACTCTTTTTCTGATAGTAAGGTGGATGGATATCTTAGTAAGGTGGAAGCAAAAGGTTTTGGGGAATGGTTGACAGGAGAAACTCAGTATTAGAGGAAACCAGAATTACTTCATTATTGAGAAACTCAATAAATTGTTTAAAGATCCAGTCCCAGGAAATAACATTTAAAAGAAAAATGATGAAAGCCCCTTCAATTTGTTAGAGAACCAAAAAACAAGAGATTTTAGCAGTACTGTCAAAATAGAATTTGGATTGAATTTGAGTTTAAAACATTGGTAATGGTAAATGTATGTAGAAGGGTTTCATGTTAATTGCCCCCTACAGTGAATTCCCACATGGGGCCTCTGCATTCCATGAATAAAAGAGTAAACCTATCTCCGTGGATCACAACTGTAAAACCCAAAGTGATGCATGACAGTCTTTGACCTAAAACTGATGTTGATCAAGGAAATTTGAATGCCTTAGACAGAAAGTACTGGCTGCATTCACACTTTGTTCCCATAGCTGGTGCTCAGAATCTAGATTAAGTTGTTAAAATGAAAGAAAAACGGGTTCAGAACTGACTCGTTTACAGTGAATGATCAAAGGCACAAGTAGACTTTTTGTCTCATTTCACTTTGTCATCTTAAACGCCACCTTTTATGGCTATATTGGTTTTTTTTTCTTTTTTTTGTCCTTGATGATATATACTGTGTACTGTTTATAGGTAAAAATCAATGCAAACTAGAATTCTGAGGTTTGATAAATGTCTCTGCTTAGGGTTTTAATGCTGTTCATCAATAATTTGGTGGAATGATAATATCAAATTAGTACATAATTGAACCTTCAGCTCAATAGCAAGTTAGTATTTATAACCATTGGGAACAAATCAAAAGTTCTCAAAGACTCCGTAATTCTTTCACTTGAAAGCTCTCTCAGCATTTTGTCCTGGTCAAGTCTCCCTTTTCCTTTCTCTCCCCTCAGAGGGTCATTGGGACACTCTTTTGGTCCAAGGGGCATTGCCAAGAGTGGCCCAGTTATTTCAGAGTTGAAGTGTTATTAGGTCAATGAGGTGCCAGGCATGAAACACAGCTCACAAAAACCGAATGATGTTTTTCAGCAAAAGTTCTCATGCCAAGTGAATTAATTTTGGGAAAACAGCACTAGCAGCAATTGGCCTGATCCCTCTTCCTATCCTCAAACAGCCCAAGTTAAGCCCAAGATCAGCATCCGTGGCAAAAAGGTAATCTGAGAATCTCTGAATGTTTATTGCTCAATCAAAATGAGCCCCGTAGGGTAATTAAAGTTTAGATATCTGAAATCAGTTGGCCTATGATCAGGGCTGTGGATGAGAAGTCAAAGTCTGTGATTCTGTTTCTGACCCCATGAGAAGACAGGACTTCTCTTCAGCTGCAGATTTGATGATTAAACAAGTTAGTAAATGTGAAAGCAATTAGTAACCTATAAGGTGAGAAGGTAAGGTATTTATTGATATAATAATTTTCCAGCTTCGCTGCCTTTCATTGATAAGTGGCCAAGACTTTGAGAATGAATGACTTGCCTGCCTGAGGTTACCTGGCTTGGAAATGGCAGAGATGGAATTCACATCTGTGTATTTTCATTTCAACATTTGACAGACTGTTAGGGCTCAGCATTGGGACTATAGTGATGGCTAAGACAGGTATAGGGTCCCTGTCCTCATGGAGCGCCAGTCTACCCCAAATCCAGTGCTCTTTCAGTCAATCCATATTTCCTTCTTTAACTGACCAGAGGGAATAATTTCTCTATGAAATTGACATCTGGCTTTTATAAAATCTTAAATGTGTTTATGGCTAAGCCTCGACTATGGAGCTCATTAAGTGATTTCTCTGGTCCCAAAGGTGCCTTCAACAACTGCCCCCTAAGCTTCAGATCTCACTTGACAGGGTATTTATTCATCTCCATTGTGGAGAGAGAGGAGTTGGATGCCTCTCAGCATCGTTCTCATGGTCAATCAGGGGCTTGTTGCAGAAGAATACTTTTCCCTCTTCCTCTGCAAAATCAAAGGGATTTGATTGCCGAAGGGGAGCTGGGCTGCGACAGCACTGTAAGTGAGGCACGGTCCATGTACTCACAGGTTCTCAGTCAGTTGGGGGAGGCAGACACAGAGACAGCCTGGGACACAGGTGAGTACCAGGAGGAAGGGCAGAATGAGGCTTTGGGGGAGCCCGAATGGAGAGCAGTTCATTCTGTTCAGTGGGTTGAGGAAGATGTCAAGACTTCTGAGCTGAGCCTTGAAAGAAAAGCACAAGTTCAATCTACAGAGAATACATAGAGGAAAAAGCACTCCTTGGGGAAGGGACAGCATGAGCAAAAGCACGGAGACAGGATGGAGCTGACCTGTTCAGGAAAATGCAGGTACTTTAATGTGTTCTAACAGGTGATCGGGCCTAAGAATAAGTTGGAGAGCTTGTTAACAAACAGGTTGGTGGGTCCCAACTCCAAGTTTCTCATTCTTTAGGTCTGGGGTGGGGCTGGAGAATTTTTTTTTCTTTTGAGTTAGGTCTATATTTTAGTTTTATTTTTTTGAGCAGGGAAAGTTTAATATAAAGAATTATTAACTATAATGGGGACTGGAGTAATGAGAGATTGGGTAATAAGTAGCAGAGAGAATATAGTAATATAGGCTGCTTCCTATGTCTGCTATTCCTATATTCTTTTGTTTTTAATTAATTAATTAATTTTATATTTATTTTTGGCTGTGTTGGATCTTTGTTTATGTGCGAGGGCTTTCTCCAGTTGTGGCGAGCAGGGGCCACTCTTCATCGTGGTGCGCGGGCCTCTCACTGTTGCGGCCTCTCCCGTTGCGGAGCACAGGCTCCAGACGCGCAGGCTCAGTAGTTGTGGCTCATGGGCCTAGTTGCTCCACGGCATGTGGGATCTTCCCAGACCAGGGCACAAACCCGTATCCCCTGCGGCAGGCGACTCTCGACAACTGCGCCACCAGGGAAGCCCTTCCTATATTCTTTTTTTTAAATTTTTTTTTTGGAGTATAGTTGCTTTATGTGTTGTGTTAGTTTCTGCTGTACAGCAAAGTGAATCAGTTATACACATACGTATATCCCTTCCTTTTTAGATTTCCTTCTCATTTAGGTCACCACAGAGCACTGAGTAGAGTTCCCGGTGCTATACAGTAGGTTCTCATTAGTCATCTATTTTATACATAGTGGTGTATATATGTCAATCCCAATCTCCCAATTCATCCCACCACCACCTCTGGTCCCCCCTTGGTATTCATACTTTTGTTCTCTACATCTGTGTCTCTATTTCTGCTTTGCAAATAAGTTCATCTGGGCTGGAGAATTTCATTTCAACAAGTTCCCAGGTGACGCTGAGGCTGATGATCTGGGAATCACACTTTGAGAGCCACTGGAGGAGAGTATAGTAATGTAGGTTAGATAGGAGAGCTAGAAACAAGTGGTTTTCTTTTGAAACGGTACTAACTTCATAAAACTGTTGTTACAGGGTTTTTTAATCGTTATTTTCTTTTTAAATTAGTTTCATTTACCAAGTGGTTGCTGCCTTGTGCCCTTTGCTGCCCTCTGGAAGTTCCTTACCCGCTCCACCCTGACCCCAACCCCCCAGTTCTCCCAAGAAACTGCGGTTCAGCCAGTATGACATTCCACCTATGGAGAGCTGAACAGCTGACATCAGCCAGAGGATGTTAGGAGTTGACCCAAACCAAGCGTGAATGACTAATAAACTCAAGGAGTATGTATTTGGATTTTATTTTGTTAATCTGGATGTAATGTTAAACTTCATTTTATAAGTATTTTTGGAATAGCTTGCAAGATCTGAGGTCAGAGGTAGGATGTACACAATTGCAGAAAGTTCCTTCCTTGCCCCTCAGAAAACGTGCAGACTCGTAGGAAGGTTAAGATATATGAATTCTTGGCTCCAGTACAGGGCAGCTGGTGCTAAGTGCTATAAGAAAGATAGGAACCAACTGTGATAGGTCTGAGAAGGAGGAAGTTTCACTTTCCATTGGAATAATTAGGGCAGGCAGGGCAGAGTTGATGGGGTGATCATTTATGCTGTCTTCTGATGTTTTACCCATCTCTGTGAGCCAGCTGGTAAGAGGGCTTCCTTTTGTCTACATAAAGAAAATAGTGGAGGAGGAAGCATATGAAGTAGGCAGTAAAGGATGGGCAGGTGCTCACCAGGTAGAGTGGGCAGCGGGGGGAGTTATGGGGAGAGGTGTTCCAGACAAAGGAGCAACTGAACCTTCAAACAGAGGTGCAGCAGGGAAACGCGGGTTCAGCCAGTGCTGAGTTCTCCAGTTCATTACGGAAAGTACAGGGAGATAAGACTGGAAAAGCATTTTGGGAAGATGGTGGAACCTCTTGAGTATGAGATTGTGGGATTTGGACTTTATTCTTTAGGCAGTGTGAGTCAGGTTTATCTCGGCTTACTTTCACTTCCGGTTTACTCCTGACTCCCAACACATCGGAAGAGGAGGAACCCCATTTCTTGCCGTGTATTGACCTGTGGTTCATATTCTTTTGGAAAAACACCTAAAAATGCTTTTTTTATGGCTCTGGTTTTAATTCTTTTTTTTTTCTTTTTGCCGTGCCGCTTGGCTTGCAGGATCTTAATTACCCGACCAGGGATTGAAACTGCGCCCTCAGCAGTGAAAGCACAGAGTCCTAACCACTGGACCGCCAGGGAAGTCCCTGATTTTAATATGTGTACTTCAGTCATCTTACAGACTTGCAAAAATTAATCCATCATATTAAAGGCTTCTGTGTCTTTCAAAAATATATAAAATATAAAAGGACAGCCAATTTCAATTTCTGAGAGACAGATTATAAAAAACGAGATAAAAATAAATCACCAAGTCAAGTGATTATAGTACTTGTTCAGGGTTGTTCTGGGAAGAGAAGGGAATTCAAAAGTGAAGGCTAAGGCTGTAAGCATGGTGTTCTACAGATACTTTCAAACTGACTTCAAGTGCTGAAGGATTACAGAGGTAAAAGTGAAAGGCGACGTGGTGTCTCTTTGGGGTGCTTTAGCTATACATTGGGAGATTCTACTGGTTGAGTACTGGTTTAGAAAAGCTTGTCTCTGGGGAATAGAAGGTACTAAGGCCTTCTGTTCATCTTTTTGGGGTGACGTCCACAGATGGTAAAGACATTTGTGTCTCAGTGGAGATTTTGAGAATCTTCCGTGTGTGTCTCCTAAAAAGAATCCTGTGTTTAAAACTACAGTGTGGTGGGAAAAGCAAAAAAGGTGGATTCATAAGTAGAAGTTGCCACCCTGCGTTGTCGCTTGCTAACTGATTGATAGAAGAGGTGGCTTCTATCAATAGAAGAGGCGAGTGAGTGGGACAGAGCTGAGTGACTCGACTCATCCATAGCTGAGAGGTTCCGTGGGTAGGAGAATCTCCAAGTCATTCAGCCTGTCTGAACCTTGGTTTTTGTTGTTGTTTGCGTTTTGTTTTTCTTTTTTGTTGTGGATTAAATAAGATAAAATAGAAATGATACAATATGCATGTTAGATCAAAATCTTCCAATACGAAGATTTATTTTGTTACAAGTTCTGTGGCCACACTTGTGGCCATGCAGAGTGTGAGTTTCTTGAGGGCAGGATTGTGTCTTTTTTCACTTTGTATCCTCATTGCCTGAATGCAAGGAGGCACTTGATAAATTGTTGAATGAATGGAACATGAAAAGGAATGAATGAATGGATGAATCTATACCCACCCCCGCCCCACTCACATACCAAATATTTTCTAGCTTCTACTTGCCTGTAGAGACTTAAGATCCATGGTGCCTTAGTTTCAGACTGCTAACTCCAGGCCTGTGTTTTATTGACAGTAAATCTTGAGAGAGACTCCAGCTTTACCCAGGAGACAGCTGCATAGCTTGAATTCAAAGTATAAGAATCTTTGTAGATTCATATGCGTTCTAGACTAATTCCAGAAATGAATTAAATAATAATATGTAATAGTAATGTCTCACATGTAGATAATGCTTATACGTAAAACAGATTCACCTCTGAAAGAAACTGACATATATAAATTGAGGTTATATTCCTCTTGAAGTATTTCTTATTGTTTTAAGAGAAATCAGATTAGAGGTGAGTAGGACAGTAGTTTATAGAGATGCTCAAAGAAATGTATATTAATACACTAATCTACTAGAGGCTTGGATACCTGTTTTACCTGCAGTTAAATGAAACAAGAACTAAAAGTAACTTTATTCTACCTTAGGTTTTACAGTTTCTCTAACGTTAACAGTAATTCAGTTCTAGATTAATGAAGTTAGACTTGATTAATATGGGAAAAAAGTTTGTCTCTTTCATTGTGAACAAAGTAGTTTGGTTTTTAAAATTATATTTCCTGTTAATATACATCTGGAATGTGTAGGATAAAAAAGATTAAACTTTCTAAATTTTCACTGAGTTATATCCTACCTATGTGATATATATTGTGCTGTGGGAGACTAAAGTTTAATTGACGTATTTCTGCAAGATGAGTATTACATTTCTCATAGGACCAGGACAATGAATAATGGAAGAACTGAAAGCATTGTAATTTTCTAGTAATTCAGAGGAAATGATTGCATTCAGAGGTAGCATTCTAAAAGAGTATACAATGATACTCATTTTTTGTAAGTTAATTTATTGTTAAATATCAGTGGGAATATTTTTTGCATCCTCTTTCACATCTCAGGCACACTTTAGGGAGGCCTTATATTTACATAGTTTGCTCATTTAATCTGAAAAGCCTCATTCATACCGGCTGTGTGCACAGGTTCTTTTCATTATGTTATGCCCTTAGGCATTACACTAAGGGTATTACGAAATCAAACAGAACACTTCTCAGGGAAATTAAAGGTTTCGTATCAACCAGACAGTGTCAAAATATTTGCCTTGAATAGGATTGAATTGTTCCATCAGTGTTCTTGGTGTACATGATGTTGTTTTTTAAGCTAACAACTTTATTTATTAAGATATAATTCACATACCATACAATCCACTCATTTAAAGTATAAGTCAGTTTAAGGGCATTTTCATCACCCTATATCCACTAGCGCTCCTCATTTCCTCATTTTTCTAAAAATATGGTGGACAGTACTTTGTTTGGAAATGTTTGCTCCTGTAATTCAAATCCTGTTAGTCATCCTGTACCTCTCCCCAGGCAATGACAAATCTACTTTATGTCTCTATAGGTTTGCATATTCTTTTTTTTTTTTTGTGGTATGCGGGCCTCTCACTGTTGTGGCCTCTCCCGTTGCAGAGCACAGGCTCCGGATGCTCAGGCTCAGCGGCCATGGCTCACGGGCCCAGCCGCTCTGCGGCAAGTGGGATCTTCCCGGACTGGGGCACGAACCCATGTCCCCTGCATCGGCAGGCGGACTCTCAACCACTGCGACACCAGGGAAGCCCGGTTTGCATATTCTTGACATTTTGTATATATGGGATCAGACACTGTGTGGCCTTTTGTGTCTGGCTTATTTCACTTAGCATAATGTTTTCAAGGCTCATCCATGTTGTAGCACCAATACTTCACATTTTTGTGGCTGAATAATAGTCCATTGTGTGGATCTACCACATTTTATTTATTCATTCATCAGCTGATGGACATTTGTTTCCACTTTTTGGCTACTATGAATAATTCTGCTATGAACATTTGTAAACAAGTTTTGGGGGGCCATATGTTTTCATTTCTCTTGGATGTATACCTAGAAGTGGAATTGCTGGGTGGGTCATATGGTGACTCAACATTTAACACTTTGAGGAATTGCCAGACTGTTTTCCAAAGTGACTGCACCATTTTACCTTCCTACCAGCAATGTATGAAAGTTCCAGTTTCTCCACATCCTCACCAGCACTTGTTATTATCTGTCTTTTTGACTATGACCATCTTGCTGTGAAGTGGTGTCTCATTGTGCTGACTTTTTTTTAAATTAGTAAACTTCATTTTTTGTTAGAGCAAGTCTAGCTTTACGGAGAAAATAAGCAGATAGCACAGAAATTTTCCATGTGCCTCCACACTGATACACAGCTTACCCTATCATTAACATTTTACACTAGTATGGTACATTTGTTATAATTAATGAACCAATATTGTTACATTATTGTTAACTATAGTCTATAGTTTATTCATATTTCCTTAGTTTTTGCCTAAAGTCCTTTTTCTGTTCCAGAATCCCATCTAGGAATCCTGATGGATCCACATTGTATTTAATTGACATTTAGCTCCTTAGGCTCCTCTTGGCTCTGACAGTTTCTCAGACTTTCCTTGTTTTTTGCTGACCTTGAGGATTTTGAGGAAGAGTAGTCAGGTACATTGTTGGATGCCCCTCTGTTGGAATTTGTCTAATTTTTCATTCTTTTTTATGATTAGGCTGCATTGACATTGATTTTTAGCATAAAAAAATGACAGCAATTTACTTGGAGCATAAAAAATACATAATCACAATTGGAAATCAGCAAAAGTATGGTAAATAGGAAATTCTTAGGAATTTAAAAGGTTCATTTGCCTCTGGAAAATGAGCAGAAATTTAACTCAAGATATATTTTCCTAGCAAGGGCTTGATCACATTGGAAGAGGATCAGATTAAGTAATAGAATTAATTTTTGTGACTGTCATTAGACAGCATCTAATCTAAGGATAAAGCTGAAGGTATATTTTTCACTGCTTTAAATGTACCTGAGAATGTTGTTTTGCTTGTAATACAACATAAAGGGAATAGAAATTCCAGTTGACTTTAAGAAGAATTCCACAGTTCAGAGGCAGCAAGGGTCCAACGTGCAGTGAGTATTTCAATCTACATCAGTTCCATTAATCCTCACAGATGCCTTGTGGAGGAGTCAGGGAGCTGAGGCTCTGACAGGCCTGTGTCTTTGTCTTTTGGCCTGACTCACACAGCTGTCAGTTGTTGAGCTGAGATTTGAACCCAGGGCTGTGGAAGTTTATACCCTGCTGTTTGCCAGGCCAGGCTCCAGAGTTTCCAGTGGTTTTAAATCAGGAATGTATCAAAGGACACAGGATTGAGTCCTTATCTTTCTGGATGTTTTTATTGCCTGCTGGAGGAGATAGCATCTCTCTGTGTCCAAAGCCCCACCGATATATAAGTCTGTCCAATGAACAGCATACTTGTTCCTGCTAACAAAAGAGAACCATCTTGTCCATGGAGCAGTAACCCCACTGCCAAATGTGTCTCCTGAAAATGAAGTCTGAGAGTCATAAAGCAAGACAAGAGCCATGCGGGAGAACAACAGATTCAGCTAAGGTTTGTCAGTGGTTACATCGTTTGGTGAACATAGCTCAAGGTACATAGCTCAGTATATATCTCAGTAAGTTCTTAAGTTTTATTGATAAGTGAGTGGCATAGAGGATTTGGCTTTAAATACTTATCTTGGAATAGGAGTAGGTGTGGTAATAATCTATGAATGAACTTGAAATGAAATAATAAAGTTGCACAGATACCTGTCTGAGGAAGGTTTGGAAAATTTCCTTAATTCATCCTTGTAAATGTCTCAAATTCGTTGATCACAGGATACAAGGCTTCTTTCTGCTCAGACTTTCTGTATGAGTCAAGATAGAGTGGGCTATATTACAGTAACAAATCAACCCTGATATTTCCATTGATTTCTTATTCACATAAATGTCAGTGTGCATTGGCTCTACTCCAGGGGAGCTGTTCTGCACACAGTGACTCAGAGTCAGGCTGCTGTGATTTTTGTGATTTTGCTGTTTTAACATGGGACTTCCAGATTGTCGCAGCAGAGAAAGGGGAGCTAGAGGATCACGTGGCTCTGAAATGCTTTGGAAGAGGGACACAAGTCACGTCTACTCACAGCCCATTGGCTGGAACTAACCACATGACCTGCTGGAAGTGAGGGGCAGCACATGGCTATTCAGTGAACAATACGTGTCTTTGCTTCACCACTTTAGAGTAAGAGAACAGGTTAGTTTGGGGTGGGGGTGGGGAAGAAACCTCCAATAAAGAGAGAGAATTCTACTAAGATAGTGATAATTACCTGATAGTAATTTACGTATGGCTGATTCAGCGACTTGATACCATTTGTGGATATCAAGGCTACATCTTCCAAGGGGATAACAAAGTGTACTTCTTTCATATCATAATTCTTCAGGTGATGGCGCTGGTGATCAAAGCTTGTATTTACTGAGGTGTCCTAAGTGTTTTACATGAATTAAATTAATTCAGATTGAGGACTGTGATTTCATCTCCATGGTAAATCCTCTCCAGTTTTATCAACTTGCCTTGTTGGAAATGGTGCCTAGATTAGACCCATCACCATGCTAACAGTTCTCCTCTAGAAACCAGATTGTCACTGTACTGTCTTAAAAACAGCCTCCTTAGGTCGAAGGTGGCACTCTGGATGTTGTCTAACTAGCGTGGGTTACAGTGAGACCCAGTGTTTACTGTGATTTGGATTCATACTTGTACATGTGCAACTTAAGACTCTGCAAACCTCTTTAGCAGCTGTATCTAGAAATAAGGCTTGTGGTGAACTAAGACTTAAGACCATAGGATTTTTGTTTTTTTGGATATATAAATGTTTTTCTTCCAAAGTAATCCTCTTTGGTTGTGTTTTTGTGATGCCATTTTTATTTTTTCTTAACAATATACTGCCGGTAAACGCAGAACTCCTCTGTAGTTTGTCCTTATGATCTGCCCTTTCCCCATCCTCCATTGTGGCCTAAAATTCTACCATTAGAATTACAGGATATCAAGGACAGTAGCTGGGCCGCACAGACCAGAGCAGTCCTCTCTTGTTCTCTGTCTGAAAAAGGCTCTCTGTTGTTTGAGAACAACTCTCTTTACCACACAGAAGGAGCCCCACCTCAGGCTCTTTATGTTGATGCCATATTCATTCATCAAATATTTACTGAACACAGTTTGGGCCAGGCACTGAGCTAGGCCTTACAGTCTCCACCCTCACAGAAACAACAGTCTAGACCAAAGGTTGGCAAACTTTGTCTGTAAAGGACCAGATGATAAGTATTTTAGGCATTATGGGTCATATGGTCTCTGTCTCAACTACCTAACTCCGCTCTTGTAGCACAAAAGTAGCTGTAGACAATATGCAAGTGAATGAGCCTGGATGTGTTCCAATGAACTTTATTTGTGGGCACTAACATTTTGATTCCTTAATGTCACATGTCACAAACTATTATTCTTTTGTTTTTTTTAAAAACTGTTTAAAAATGTAAAAACCATTCTTAGTTCATAGGTAGTATGCAAGCAGGCAGTGGGCCAGATTTAGCCTGAGGGCTGAGTTTGCTCATCCCTGGTGTAGAATCAGCTCTGTACAGTGTTTTTTTGTTTGTTTGTTTTTGTTTTTTTAAAACAGAATTTCTAAAAAAGAATCCATATAAGTGGTTTGAGTTTAGTTGTAAAGCTCTGTATATTTTTCTTCTCACAAGTAGATAGTGAACTGCCTTAATGATTACTTAAACACTCAAGTTCAGTGTTTAAAGATAATTAACTTCATCCAGGCCTTTATTTAATAAACATGCCTCCTATCAGTTATTGGGGAATGTCGTTTCTGCAGACTGAGATGATTTTTCCATCCCTTCCTCCCTTTCCTCCAGACATATTATGTGTATACCTTCATGTACACATATATGTACGTGTACACATAATATACGAGTGTGTACACAACTGTATTACTTTTGAGGACCACTAATGCTATGAAGATCATGAATCACCAATATTTAAAATAATAGCTAACATCTATTGGGTACTTACTATATGTCAGACCCTTTTCTAAGCCCTTTGCTGTTTATTTTAATTAGTCCTTCCCCAAGCTCTATGAAGTTGGAATTGTCATCATCATCATCTTCATCGTTTGACTGTGTCGACCAAGACTCAGAATGACTCACCCGAGGTGATATAGTTAATAGGAAGCAGAGTCTGTATTCATTCTCAAGAATTCTGACTCCAGAGTCAGGGATTCTAATGATAAATTATGCCTTCCTTGGTACTGAAATACATGCGTGAAAGTAAACTGTGTTTTTAAACTACAGTGGAAGAAAATAGAAGTGGTGAATAAAGATTAAAAAATTATTTTTTCTAAGAAGCAAGAATGTGATTGCAAAAGGAAACATTTAGGAAGCAAGTGTTCTAATAGTTCTCACTGATTTAATTTTAACTTGTTTCTGTCCATGAGTGAAGGTAATCAACTTAAGACTCTAACTTCAGGATAAGCAGTGTGCTGAGAACTTCCTCTTTCCTGAACTGAATTATCAGGGCAGGGCTGGATTTACAGGAGAATGGTGCATCATGTCCAGCTCAAAACTCATAGTACAGATACTTTATATTTGTATATAGCACTTATAAAATACTCTCTTGCTTGTGACACACTAGGTGGGAGCACTTTGTAACCTGCAAATTGTATTCCATAGGGATCATTGTTAGTCGTTCCAGTGGGCTATTCCACTATAGATATAGCCTTAGCCCTACTTTCATTGCTCCTTAAGTTGGATCAGTAGAAAAGGTTAGATCTCAAGGGAACATAAACTGTGAAAGATTCTTAGTGGACCATTTAACATTTCCCTCATTTACTTGTGGACCCATTTTATGTTGAACCAGGAGGAAAAGGACTACAAAATCCATTCTTGTCCTGGGAAGTTTCTGAGAAGTAAGGCCTGACGCATTTTATTTTCCCATTCAGATGCTGGCTGTAGAGGGAGAGAAGTGAGAAAGAGAAGGAAGAATTCTGAAAATCAAATTTTTACCTTGACACTGACTCACTCATCTAATCTTTTTTTTAAAAATTTATTTAATTAATTTATTTATTTTTGGTTGCATTGGGCCTTTGTTGTGGTGTGCGGGCTTCTCATTGCGTTGGTTTCTCTTGTTGCGGAGCACGGGCTCTAGAGTGCAGGCTCAGTAGTTGTGACACGTGAGCTCAGTAGCTGTGGCTCGCGGGCTCTAGAGCACAGGCTCAGTAGTTGTGGCGCATGGGCTTAGTTGCTCTATGGCATGTGGGATCTTCCCAGACCAGGCCTCGAACCCATGTCCCCTGCATTGGCAGGTGGATTCTTAACCACTGCACCACCAGGGAAGCTCCACTCATCTAATCTAATGGGCAAAGACCAGGAATTCAAAAGGTATGCAAACTTGTGCCACTCTGGGGCGAGTCTCTGGCTGTGGCACTGCAGTCATTTGGTGGTGGCACAGCAGTACTCTCAACCAGTTCATTGTGTGTGCAAATAACAGATGATTTGAGATAAGAAAAGATCTTTGTATGCTTTTATGGCACAGTGATCATATCCTAATTAGATAATAATTCTCTAAGTTTTTCTGTGGTCTAGCTTATTGCTAAATAAAAAGGGACATCAGGTGACAGGGTCTTTCTGAAAACAGTAAACTTTTATTTGCTTTATATAATTTATAATGAAATGGGCCATAAAGTTCTACGTCTGGTGACTTCGGATTATGGAATTTTTGTCCTGTAACAACACAGGTTATGGCTACTTTTGCTTTCAGTGAGTCCTCATCTTTTAAGGAGCTCGAGATGTTGGAAAAGGGATTGCCTTTTTATTTTGACTCCCTTTCCCCTCTTTCCCCTCACCCTCCAGGAGTCTGGGCCACCTTGGGGTAAGTCCTTACCCATTTGTTCATGATTCCTACAATTACAGCTTCATGACTGAGAATGGAAGCAACCAACAGCTGAAGAGAAAAAAAATACATATGTTTCTTTTTCTCATGATCACAGTACTTTAATTTGAATTTAAGGATACCTGATGAAATCAGCAGTGGCACGTAGTAGAGCTTGTGCTTAACCACTGTTGGTTCATGTATGTTCTGTGGAAGAAAGGCTGTGGGAGAATGGGGATGGCAGGGGATTGTAAGGATTGTGGTGAACTTGAACGTTTACCCTTTATCTAAAGGGCATGACTGTCACTGGCCTAGTCCAGTGTTACCATGTGGAAATGTGGGCTCAGTGTTGCCAGACATTCTGATCTGAAAAGAGAAAATAGGAATCTGAATTTTATGTTAACCTCCTCATTTTTATATATTTGCTCCCAAAGTTAATGAACACTCAGTGAGCCACAGAGGACATGTCCAGGCAGGATTTGGCCCATGGTACCACTTTGTCCCTTTGGCAGCCGGAAGCTCTTGTAACTTCTTTTTCACTAAACTGAGATGGGTGCCCGGGAGTATGGAGGCCACAGAATGCAAGACCTGGCTTGGATTTCACCCTCTTCTTTCTTTTTTGTTTGGCTGATGAGGTTGTGTTGTAAATTTTCTGCTCTTCTTAAGGAAAACCTTGTGCTATCCAGATTTTTCTCCTGGAGAAGGAGGACCTGGGATTGTTGAGCCCAGCTGGGGGGCTCCAGGAGCTGAGTGCGGCTGAGCAGAGGTGAGACAAAACTGGCTGCACTGCAGGGTTTGAAACCAGGGTGCCATCTGAGAACTGAGACTCAAACGCATCTCTGCAGGATCTGGGTAGGTGAGCAGAGCATGGCGTAGAAGTAGAGCTGCCAGGCCCAAGGATGGAAAGCGGGGCTTGAAAGGGTGGCGAGAGGTTCCCAGGGTGCTAAAGGATAGCCCAAGGGCTTGACTTAGCTGCGGGTGAGGAGGGAGTTGTTGAGCCAGCCAACCCGGTCTGGACGGTTGTTGATGATTGACCCAGAGAAGTAATCTAGGCTGAATTTCCTGAAGGCCCTGTATCTTTTTGTCTCCAGGTACACCACTTTGGCGATAACTGCATGTTCTTCAAGAGCAGGAACATTAGTCCTTTATTTATTATATGCACAGTTGATGTGATATGGCTTCAGCATTACGGCTTAGACAAGACAGGGCTGCTCTGCTTCCAGATTGAGGCCACAGCCTTTGGAATTTCTAGTCACATTCCTGTCATTTCCATGATTGTTATGCTGGATGCTCGTGGGTTGAGGAGGCTGATAGTTCAGACTCTTCTCTTTATTCTCGGAACTGATTGAGAAATTGATAGAGGCCTCTTTCTTACATAGAGTTCAAAATATCAACTCGATTCCTGGTGCAGCTGGATCAGGATTGCAGGCTGGGCTGGCGGCCAGATGGTCTTCCTCATACCTTTCCTCTCATCGCAGGCAGACCTGCTGGACTTTTCCTTACCGTGGGTTCCTTACCATGTGGAAGCAGAGGAGAGCTAGTGCCCTGAGGACAAGCTACTTCTATTAGGGAAGGGGCAAGCAATGGGAGGACAGTAACGTGGGACACTTTAGCCCCATTCACAATAGCAGTGTTTCTCAAAGTGTGGTCCTCAGTACCCAGCATCAGCATTCCCTAAAAGTTGTTAGAAATGCAGATTTGTGGTCTCCAACCTAGACAAACTGAATCAGAGACTCCAAGAGTCTGTGTTTTAACTAGTTCTCCTTGTGATTCTGTTGCAGTTAAAGTTTGAGAATCATTGCCGTGGAGGAAGGAGGTTTAGTGGACCCAAGACACTTAACCCTCTCACGAGTGAGAAAAATCATTCCCCTTCGTCGGAGGAGAGTAAGAAGGGAGTGCCGAGAAAGAGGCCAGAAGTGCTGCTTTAATAATAGGCCCTGGGCTTCCCTGGTGGCGCAGTGGTTGAGAGTCTGCCTGCCGATGCAGGGGATACGGGTTCATGCCCTGGTCCGGGAGGATCCCACATGCCGCGGAGTGGCTGGGCCCGTGAGCCATGGCCGCTGAGCCTGCGTGTCCGGAGCCTGTGCTCCACAACGGGAGAGGCCACAACAGTGAGAGGCCCACGTACTGCAAAAAATAATAATAATAATAATAATAATAATAGGCCCTTATGGAAACAAAGATTCCATGAATGGGTTTCCCCAACAGATAATCCTGCCCTCTATAGAGGACTATATATATAGTCTGAGAAGGACCAGCAGATGCAAACATGAAGATTTTCTTCAGATGCCCCTTTCTTATCTGTTAATCTTTCCTACCTTTTCTATAAAGAATAAAAGAGAGAAAAAGGAGTGATGAAGGAATAAATACAAGCAGAGAGAGGAAAAACACTAAAAGATATAAAAGCAAAGTAATAAATAGGTATTATATTGCTTCCAACATCATTCTTTACAGTTAATTCATCATTTATTTTGTATTTTATTATTTTAGTTTTTAGTCTCTGATTTATTTTTCTAGCTGTGACCCCAATTACAGGCCATTTGACTGTGGTAGAATCATCTGTCATTGGCATGGACTCAACGGTGCTGTGCTGTTTGCTTCCTATTTGTATCTGTTCATTTTCACGTTATTGAATCTTGTGTATCGTTCAGTGACATGATTCTTTATGTCCTTCATGGGCAGTTGAGACCATGGCAGTTGAGATTATTTAACTTGCATTGTAACCTTGAGCAGAAAATTGTTTCACTCTCAGCAGTCTTCAAATCAGAATGGAGGCCCGCTCAGCCACGAAAATACTCAGTGATGACGAGGAGTGATCTCAACAGTCCACATGGCTGGCATTTCATATTCGAAAGTGAAAAAAGACATACATTTCCTAAATGCCTGTGCTTGGGAAAAATGTCTTTTTGCCTTAGCCAACCTTTCTAGAGCATTGGTATGAAATTCTGTACAACCTCAAAGAGAAATGGGTATATGGTTCCCTTTATTTTTTTCCCACAACACAACCACTTATAAACACACCCAATTCCATGCAGTCTAGAGGAGAAGCTGTTTTCCATTAAATATTGAATCTTTCCAGATACTGTTACAGGAATGGAAATTGCTAAAGAATTTAAACTACCTTTGCTTATAAATATTTTGCTTGACTTTATCCAAAGATGGAATTATGGTGGTGTTAAAAATCACGGTAACTGAATAGTTGCTTAATCCCAAGAACTGTGTTCAATCTGTCACAACAACCCTGTGGGTAGATAGGTCATTCCCTTTGTACAAATGAGGAAATTGAGGTACAGAGAACTTAAGTGACTTGCCCCAGAATGCTCAAACACTCCCTCACTAAGAGGTAAAAGCAGAATCAAATCCAGGTTTGTTTCTGTCAAAGCTACACCCTGAACCATCTGGTCTGCTAGATGGGCTACCTCCTGGGCTAACTCCCGATAAGAATTGTATTTTGGGCCTTGGTCAGAATAGCAGAGATCTCTGGTGTTTGGTGGGAGAAGTGGAGAATGCTTCAGAAATATTAGTCATTTGTTAGAGGACAGGATTCAGAAATTATTCATTTTGAGCCTATTCAGATTCCTGGGCCCTACCCTAAAACTTCAGAATGAGGATCCTTGGGGATGAGATCCACGAACCTGCATTTAATATAAGCTCCACAGGTTGTTCTTGTGACTACCGATGAGAACCACCGCACCTAATTTCTGGGTAGCGTTTAATGTCTACTGCAGGGATCTCCAGGCCCCAGTATATTAGGTAGGGTTCAGACAAAGGCACTTCTGCTCACCATTCCTGAATATTTTAAATTTTGTAATCTTTTTCTCTTTAAGCTGCTAAACCGAATATTTGACTTCCAATATGTGTGTACGTATATCCTGTTGGAGGGAACATTTATTTAAAGAGAATTGTAAAGCCAACATTGGCCTCTTCCCCCAAATATACTCTTCATCTCTCTCTGCTTCTCCTAAATGATAACCGTTCTCTCTTGTGGGCAATCCAAGGCCAGGGTGATAAGAGCATCCTGTTTGGAATCAAACTGTCTAAGCTTGTATTAGTTTTTTTTTTTTTTTTTTTTTTGCGGTACGCGGGCCTCTCACTGTTGTGGCCTCTCCGGAGGCCACAGGCTCCGGACGTGCAAGCTCAGCGGCCATGGCTCACGGGCCCAGCTGCTCCGCGGCATGTGGGACACGAACCCGTGTCCCCTGCATCGGCAGGTGGACTCTCAACCACTCTCAACCACTGCGCCACCAGGGAAGCCCCTGTATTAGTTTTTTATTGCTCCCATAACAGAATACCACACATTCAGCAGCTTAAACAACACAAATTTATTATCTTATAGTTCTATAGATCAGGAGTCCAATATGGGTCTCATTGGGCTAAAATTAAAGTGTCACCAGGGCTGTGTTCCTCTCTGGAGGTCCTAGGGGAAAATCCTTTCCATGGCTCATTCAGTTTCTTGAGGTGGTGGGCCTGATAGCCCCGTTTTCTTTTTTTTAAATAAAGTTTTTTAAAATTTATTTTGTTTTTGGCTGTGTTGGGTCTTTGTTGCTGCACGGGGGCTTTTCTCTGGTTGCGGCGAGTGGGACCTACTCTTCATTGCGGTGGCTTCTCTTGTTGCGGAGCACAGGCTCTAGGCGCGCGGGCTTCAGTAGTTGTGGCTCACGGGCTCTAGAGCGCATGCTCAGTAGTTGTGGCGCATGGGCTTGGTTGCTCTGCGGCATGTGGGATCTTTCCCGACCAGGGCTCGAACCCGTGTTCCCTGCATTGGGAGGCGGATTCTTAACCACTGCACCACCAGGGAAGCGCCCCAATTTTCTACTGAATGTAAACTGAAGGCCATTCCCAGCTTCTAGAAGCCACCTGCATTCCTTGGCTGTGATCTCTTTCCTCCATCTTCAAAACCAGCAACCGCGCCTCGCACTCTCCTCCTCTTTCTATTTCATCTCTCCTACCCAGCAGGGGAAAGTTCTCTGCTCTTAAGGACTCAGGTGATTAGATTGGGCCTATCTCCAAGATAATCAGCCCTTTCCCAAGGTCCATTCAAACCCGTAGTCACATCTGCCAGAGTCCCTTTTGCCATGTAAGGCAACAAGTTCACAGGTTCTGGGGATTAGGGCATGGGCCTCTTCTGGGGGAGGGGGAATTATCCTGCCTGTCACAGACACATTGTCTGCCTTGGTTGACAAATAAGCAGTGGTTATCACTGCCAGTGGAGCTTCAGGAGTTCATGCTGATGTGTATGAGAAAATGTGACTAAACTGGCTCGTTTTCTCAATTGAAATCATCTCAAGGCCAGATTCGTAAACAAGTAGTTTGGGAAAGGATGTTTCAGGACTTTAGTCCAGTCAAGCAGAGCTGCAGCATCACTTCTCTCTGTGTGTCGCAAAGGAGGTAGTGCACAGAGTGCCTGCTTCTCTGGTGATTTAGATTCAGAAAAAAATGATGATGTGAAATAGGCACAGTCATTCAGCCAGGATATTGGCTTTCAGTTAGTCATTATGCCACACGTTCTCATGCTTCCACAGGTTTGTTGAAACCCTTCCAATTGCCTGGCCTGCCCTTCTAGCCTTCTGCCCATTTATCTGTAATAGTACATATTTATGACAAATTTTGATACCTACTCATTCTAGGAAACACTTTCCAAGGTGCTAAAAAGTATGGCATCTACTCATTTTTCCCAGTCGCTGAATTCAAATGATAAAAAGAATCCATGTTATCTCCCAGTCTTTCAGAGGCTCTTTTTGGGTCCTTCTCTGTGATGTCTTCCCCCATAAGTCTTTACAGCATTGAAAAATTCCCCGTTACATCTTGGGCGTAGTTGGTACTCAAAACTACTAATTGAATTGATTCAAAGTGCAAAATTTAAATGCTCGTGATTATGTTATCTATACACCCCAATTCTTCAAAATATGTGTACTTAATGTTTCCTTACAGTGTTGTTAAGAAAAAGAACATTGCTAGGAATGTCCTGTGTAAGTGAGGAAAACTGGTATTGTTAGAGATGAAGTTTCCAATTCTCTTTTACTGAATATATTAATTCATATTCTGTCAGATTACCTAGCAGTATATTGGGGGCAAGGGGACTTTTTTGGGGTCTGTTTTTGAATATTCAATTGATGTATAGTATACATGCGGAAATATATACATATGGTAAGTGCATAACTTGATGAATTTTCACAAAATGATACTCCCACGAAATCAGCATCTCTATCAAGAAACCAGAATTATTACCAGCGCCCCAGAAACCTTCTTGCTTCCTTCCAGTGGTTACTACTCTCAAGGGTAATCACTAACCTGATGTTTTAGAAGTTTGAGAAATGGACTATTTTTAAGATACAGAAAAAATTCCTATAATTATTGTGAAAATACTTCTTTTGAACAAATTCCTAAACAAGGGTATGTGGGTTTACAGAGATTTGAAAAATCTCTCCTGCCCTGAAGGTGCATTTAAACACGGAACAGTAAATTCTTTTCTAACTATTCTTGCTTTAGCAAATAGTTTGAGTTACAAAAGCAACTTTGAGTCAGATTATTTCTCAATATTTTTTGAGTATTCGTAAGTGTTCAAACAATCCTCTTGCCTCGAATACTCACAAGTTGTTAAAACTGCACCAGGTACTTGGCAGTGATGTGACACCACATCCGTTTCTACATAGTTTTTATTGAGAACAAATTAGTATATTTTCTCTCAAATTTTGGTTGAGGTTCATAGTAGGTACTCAAGAAGAAAACTATTGTCAGCAAAGGTGGCAGCCACCATACCACATATTTTTAACTGTCTGCCACAACACTTCCTAGCTGAGTGGAAGTGAAATTGCTTGAAGCAAAATAAAGTGGATAAAATGTTAAGAGAAGCTGGATTCAGGGCTGTCTTTCCCTCATTCCCTATTCATTTTCTGTGTTCAAGGATATTGAAACATAATTTCTAAATATAAAACACTGGAAACCACTTTACCTACCAACATGAGTGCTTAAATGAATCATGGTATAGTTATAACGTGGACCATTATGAAAAACAAAAGGCATGTTTCCAAAGAAAATGCTTAATGATATGAGAAATTTCTTAGTAGAGTTAACTAAAACTATATATTGAAAACTACCAACTTTGTAAAAAAAAAAAGAAAAAGTGTATTCATGCACATGTGTGTAGAAGAAAGACTGGAAATTCATAACCTGTTGGCCCTAGTTGTTTTTTGTTTTTTGTTTTTTTTGCGGTATGCGGGCCTCTCACTGTTGTGGCCTCTCCCGCTGCAGAGCACAGGCTCCGGACGCGCAGGCTCAGCGGCCATGGCTCACGGGCCCAGCCGCTCCGCAGCATGTGGGATCCTCCCGGACCGGGGCACGAACCCGCGTCCCCTGCATCGGCAGGCAGACTCCCAACCACTGCGCCACCAGGGAAGCCCAGCCCTAGTTGTTTTTGAATAATGTGCTTGAGTGTAACTTAGATTTTTTATTTTCCAAATATTTATATTTTCATTTTATATATTTATATATTTTCATTTTATATATATATATATATATATATATAACTTTTCAAAAATCAGAAAATAACCACACAGTATCCATTTTTTTGAAAAAAGGATGCATTGGGCAGATAATTAACTTTTCCTGGGCAGTGAAAATCAGAAATGGCAGATACATTGGTTAGCCAGGAAGTTAGCAGAACTCCACACCACAGCCGCACGGTCACAAACATCCATCAATGAATGGTCATCCTTGAAATAATGGAATTTTCAATGCAAGAAACATTAATGTTCACTTCATCCAATTTTCTATGTAAGAAGCCCCAAAACAACATCATCTGATGTATTCTGTACAGCCCAAAATGTACTCTGAGCCTGTATTTGGCAGGCCCAGTGAGGAGAACCTCTTCACTGTTCCAGAGGTAGCCCAGCTTGGCTCTGGACCACTTGGACAGAATATTTTTCCTTATGTTGATGTGGAATTTGTCTCTGGGTATTTCTGCTTAATGGACATAGTTCTACCATCCTGTGGCCATATAGAGCAAGAGAAAGCCTTCTTCAACACAGGTGCCTTTTAACTATTTAAATACATGTATGTGTACTTTTAACAATCATTGAGGTGTAAGTTAGGTATAATAGGCTGTACCATTTAAAGTGGACATTGGTGTGTTTTGACAGAGTATACACCCATAAAATCATCGCCACAATCAAGATGCAGAACATTTTCATCACGCCTTAAAGTTTCCTCCTGTTCCTTTGCAGTGCATTCCTCCTTCTGCCCCTATTCCAGGCAACCATTGATCTACCTTCTGTTACCATTGATTAGCTTGCATTTTCTAGAATTTCATATAAATGGAACCACACAGTAGGTACTTTCTTTTTAAAACTGGCTTGTAACATAACAAAACCTTAACTTTTTCTTTCACTTTATGAAGCATTTTTGTAAAAGCCATTCTTTGCTTTTATGGAGCCGTCGTAAAAGGTGTTTCAGACTTCCTCTTCAGAGAACTCACCATTCAGTGAAAATGTATTGTAGAGTTAATAAGTGAACCTTCCCTCACTTAAAAAGTAGAATTGGACTATAACCCTTGAGGGCACTTTCCAGCTTTAACACTGTTTAATTCTATGTAATGTTTCTAGTTACTAATCAAAGCTAATTTTGTGCATTTGATTGAAATGAGTCCAGAGACTATTTTTTTAAAAACTCAGTAGGGTGTAGGGTTTTTGTTGTTGTTTTTTAAAGTTTAACACAGTTTCCTAATCATTTAGGAGTCTCAATGTATACGTAATTGCTTAATGATTTTTCACATGGTGAAAAAGAAATTGCCATTTCAAAATTAAAGTGACAAAGGAATATTTATAAAATTCATATAAGACCTCATAGGGCAGGCAGTCCATGTCATAGGAAGAAGACCCGTTTGAGTGGAACTAAAGGGTGAATATCCTGTTTTATATATATTTATATATATGGTGAATATCCTGTTGTATTTTAAGCACTACAGTCATAATCAAACAGATAAGGTGATGACATCCACATTTTTGCCTTTTTTTTTTGTAGTTCCAAGCCACACCCATTGCAGATTGGCCTTTCTACTTGAGACCAAGTTCTTTTGAGATTAAAATCTGTAGAACTAGGCAGGACGCTAAGTGTGGAGTTAGTTGCTTGTTTTCTTTGGTCAGATGCTGACTTTGGCAGAAGGTTATTTGAAAATAGACACAATTTTAAAAAACTGAATTTTGAATCTTCTGAATTGTTCTCTTGGACCTCCAAATCTCAGGTGATAGCACCAACAGAAACAGGCATGCAGAATTTTCCCTTATGTTAATAGCAATAATACAGCCTCAGATTCTAGAGCTGCCTTTTTATATGATTGTTAAATTGAGATAAACCCCCTCATGTTTTGGGGCTTTTGTTTTGTTTTGTTTTAGTGCATTCTTGCTTTGGGGGTCTAGGTAGCTTTGCATAATCAATGCAAATAGTGACCATGGTGTGAGGGTCACATAATTTCTTATTCTCTTAATTTTTCTGTCTTAAAAATTCTTTCTTTCTTTTTTTTTTTTTTTTTTTTGCGGTACGCGGGCCTCTCACTGTTGTGGCCTCTCCCATTGTGGAGCACAGGCTCCGGACACACAGGCTCAGCGGCCATGGCTCACGGGCCCAAGCCGCTCCGTGGCATGTGGGATCTTCCCGGACCAGGGCACGAACCCGTGTCCCCTGCATCAGCAGGCGGACTCTCAACCACTGAGCCACCAGGGAAGCCCCAAAATTATTTATTTCTTAAACAACACTTGTTAGGTAAGAAAGAACTGTTTTGGTTTATTCAGGGTTGGATAAAAAAAATAAATTCCTAATTTTTGTTTTAGCCTTAATTTTCCCTTTAGAAAGATATATACAATTTTAGGAAAACGCTAAAGTGACTGAATATACTTTTGGTGTCATCTATAATGTATATGTATTATTGCTTCGAAGATTCTTTCAATTTGATGAAACAGCACTTCCTGTCCATAGTTTAGTCATGGAGAAGCAGAACTCCTCTTTTTTCTAAAGAGATTCCACAGATACATAAAACAAATGTTAATAGAGGATATTGTCGGTGCTAAGGCTATGGCACGATTATATCTAACCATCTGGAGTCTGAAGAAAACATCTTAATTGAAATACATTCTTTATCATTATTTTTGCTCGTCTGTATTTTCAAGTCTTGGAGCTAGCACTCCTGCTTCAAAGCTTTTTTCACTATTTCATTGAATTTGGGAAGAGGCTGCAGGCTTTCAGAAACAGCTTCCTATAAACTGTGTTCAAATAAGCAGGTTCCCTTTCACAGTGAGCCTTTGTAATGGTTTCTGAAGTTGGCTGAAGAACCACGTATCTTCACCCTACACAGTCCTGGCACCTGTAGCTGCCTTACTTTAGCTCTTTTCTCGGTAAAGCAGAAAATGAACAGTTCCCAGCCCATGTAAAGCTGAGAAGCTCTTGAATGATACATGTCGAGGAAACCTGGATACTGATACCGCTCGCAATTTGCATAGGTCTTACTGCCAAAGAATGTAAGACTCTTGAGTTTTCTTGAGAGAGGCCAGCTTTTAAAAAGTTAAGTATGTTTCCTTTGTGCAATGACCTGAGCTCTCAAACCTAAGTAGAAAGTTAAGACTTATCTGCTCAGCTTTGTGAAGCAGTCAACCGTTTAAATTTATTCGTGGGCATAATAGAATAGAGTTACCTTGGCTCTTCTTAGGGAAACAAACACATCATGACCAATTAACTCTGGAAAGTGAGTGCCATGGACAAATTCCACATAATTCTTAAAATAACAAAAAACCCCACCAACCCTTTATGGTTTTCTTAGGAGCCAGAATTCCCGTTCCTGTATTATGCCCGGAGTCCAACAAAGGCTGTGCTCTTCTGCCAGTCCTTTCATAATGAACCAGCCAAATGCTCAATTGTGTTCTTACAGAGGAGGGGGATAACATTCCTTTATGATCCCCAGTTTAGATCAGCTTACCACCCAAAGCATGATATTTGATTACCCTTATTATGTTACTTTGCTTAGCTACAAATGTTGCTAATGGCGTGGCCTTATCTAGCCGTTTAAAAGTCCATGTTCATGCTGACTTACGGTCAATGTTGTAAAAGGCCCTATTGCTAAGGACCCCAGTAATACGAGCCTGTGGAAAGGGAGCAGCTCTTGGGGTTAGGTACGCACTGCAGGCGCATACATCTTGAACTCCTGAATACGTTCTACTGAGTACCTGAAGCCTGTTTTTTCTTCTAAGTGCTGATTTTAATCTCTAACGCTCCGTGTGCCTGGGCCTGAATTGCTTTGAGAATTATAAAAGTTTACTGGCCTTTTCTGACTACATCCTTCTTTAGCGTTGAGGTTTTTAGGGTTCCTTCTTTCTCTTTCCTTCCAGAAGTTTCCGACCCAGTTCTCAGTCTTGCAGGATAGGAGAGAGGCTGTCATTAACGAGTAGTAGGAAAATTACCCCTTTACCTACTCCAGCAGAGGTGGGAAGTTGAGCTCTTTCTCCTTGGAGTAGTGACCTTTAGGCTTTTTTCTATTTCTTTTTTCTTTAAATTTTTATTTTATATTGGACTATAGTTGATTTACGATGTTATGTTAGTTTCAGGTGAACATAGGCTTTTTTTATTGTTCTACTCCCACCGGTAAAAAAGCTTTGTGTGTTTTGTATAACAACACTTTCAAGGTATATATTTTTAATTTATTATTCTATTCAAGTGCTACTTCATGTATATGTTATATACACTAGAGCCTATATAAAAATAATTTTGAAAGAATAAGGTGATTTTTAAAAAATGTATTGTTAATTAGAAGGATTTTATGATACCCTTAACTAATATCTCATGATACAAGAGGCAGTGTGGTTTATTGAAAGGAACATGGGCCTGGAACTCAGGCGCACTGAAAATAGTACCAGCTTTGACACTTAGCAGCGGATGACCTAGGTCATGTAGGTTCACCTCTCTATTTCCTTATATGTAAAATGGGAATAAAATAATATGAGGAAACAGATAATACTATTATAGTGTGTGTGTGTGTGTGTGTGTGTGTATGTATGTATGTATGTATATATGATCATTGTAATAATATTTTCTGTTCTGCTTAACTCACTGGATTGATGTGAGAGTCGAATATCATAATATATGTGAAAGCGCTTTGTAAGTTAGAAAGCACTTATGTGTTAAGACTTAGTGCTCTTGCATATGACACATGTTCCTTATATCGTGGTGGTCTTCCTTAGTCTTTGATTTTAGGCCACTGAAGAATCAGTTTTGTACTTATTTTTTCTGTCACAAAGCTTAGATCATTATTAGCTAAGAATAAAATCTCTAGGGAATTTGCCTGGGACACATACTAACTGAATAAACAGACTTACAGGAAAAACCCATCACATTAAAACACACAAACAAAAAACATGGGATCAGCCAATTAAATTAAGATACTGAAATTAATTTAATTAAAATTTTCTAAGATTGCAGAAGTTGGGTAGGGTCAGACTAACTTTGTAAGCAGAAGGATTAAATTCCCTTGGGGCAGGTCCAGAGTACCTTCCTGGACCCAGCCTTATATGGAGTAGTGGAAACATGGACCTTGACACCGCTGTTTGAATTATATGACTCTAGCGCTCACCAGCTGAGTGGTATTGAGCAAGTTACTTAACCTTAGAGAGCTTGAGTTTCTTTATCAATAAAAATGTAAAGATGTAACCATTACTTTTGTGGGTTGTTTTAAAGATTAGAGATAATTTATATCAAGTGCTTGGCAGTAGATTCTCTTCATGTGTGCATAGTATCAACTGTAAAAAAAGAAAAAGAATTGCCCTGTTCCATGTTTGTGCATTCCTGTGTCCAGGCAGGTCTGTTGTTATAAACCCCATTCATCATTTAGCCTTTCATTCCAGATGCTCTTTATTTAAGCTTAAGAACAAATCCTGCCACTCTTAAGCTTTTCCTCTGTATTCCCAAATTGAAATGTTAACTTAGGGGAGTTGCTACATAATCTGCTATAAAAACAGGCTTTCCGCTATATTTTCTTAAGACCAAATGAAGAGGATGATTAAGTAAAATGCTCTATGGAAAGAAGGCCCAACCATACATATGGTTGTGGGATGTTCCCTAATATTATTCTGTTTAAATTTTCTTTCATAGTTTTAATAATAAAATAATGAAACATGCAGAAGAATAGTGAGAATAATATACACTCATTTTCTCTACCCTGATTTAAGAAATGTCAGCAATTTGCCATTTATTTTATGCATCAGCTCTTTATTTTCTGTAAGAAATAAAACATTAATGATATGATTGAAGGCCCTCTCCCATTTTAATCCCTTTCCTCGCCTGAAATTGGCATGTGTTAATTATTCTTTCCACCCATCTTACTATATTTTTCCATTAACACTGTCCATTAAAAGTACTATTTTAAATACTTTAAAAATTTTACAAATATCTGCTATATACCTTTCTCATTTAACATACAGGCCCAAGGTCTTTTCATATTAATACAGATATCTACTTCATTTTAACTGTTATGGAGTATTTCACTAAATGAATGTTCTATAATTATCTAGCCTTCTGATGATGGACATTCACGTTGTTTCCAATTATTTTTGATACTATAAACAGTACTGTGCTTTTACCTGTACTTTGGTTTATTTGTACAAGAGTTCCTCTGGGATTAATTACTAGAAGTGAAATTCTGGGTCATAGAGTATGCATACCTTCACCTCTTTCCGATATACCACTTTGGAGAACAATGTAGCAGCAATAGCTTCTGATCTCTTATATCCTCTCTAGCACGTGGTGTTTCCATCAGTTTCATTTTTGGCAACCCGATGGGTTTAGGATGTTAGGTCATTGTTTTCATTTGCCTTTCTCATTTTATGTAGCTATTAAAATAATGTTTAAGACCTATGGCATAACTCCATTAAAAAATCATACATGTATCTAGGTACATATATATAAATGAATACTTGTAAATGAAAATAGTCCGGAAGGATACCTCCCAAGTACTGCAGTTGCTTTAGATTTTTCTACTGAACATGAAATATTTTCTAATTTATAAACATAAAATGTACAGTTTAAACTTTTGCTTCTGGCCGAGATGGAGTACCAGAGACTGAATTTACCCTCCTGACTGAAACAACGAAAAAAAAAGAAAAAGTCAAAAGACAAAATGGACAAAATATATGACAAATATTTTTTTAAATACTGGAAATCAGGCAGAAAAGGACAATGATCTTGGAGAGATGGGAAATAAAGAGGATGAGCCCTACAATTGCCACATTTACAGTCTCAAGAGAGTTTTCAGGTTGCAAGTCAAGGAGGGGATAAGTATTGAAGGTCTTCAGAGCTGAGAAGGTGGGGAGCAAAGGCAGCTGGAGTTCACAGTACAAACTACTGGAGAAAAGAGAACTACACAGAAAGGACTCCACAGATCTACAGAGCGTCCCCCTCAAGTAGTCACCAGGTTCTGACGAGTGGTGTGAGGAAAGTACGTGGAGGCCTGGGAAAGAACCACCTGAAAGGATTAATAAGAAAAATAGTAGGCACTCAAACCAAGCCAGGAATAGTGCCTGTTCCCATCAGCCAGACTGAAAAACAAGTTGTAATTTACAGGGTATTGGGTAGAATACTCAGAAGCATCTTACCTCAATATCAATAGTGGGGAATAATTAGCCCTTAGAGCATGGTTTCTCCACCTCAGCACTACAGAAATTTTGGACTGAATAACTCTTTGTTACAAGGGAATCCCCTGTGCATTGTAGGGTAGTTAGCAGCCTCTCTGGCCTCAATACACTAGATGCCTGTAACACGTTTTCACTCATGAAATGTCTCTAGACATTGCCAGGTGTCCTCTGAGGAGCATAATCATCTCCTGCTGAGAACCACAGCCCAAGACTAAACTCTGCTCTGTCCTGCCTAACAGAGCTTAAATATAAGACCCCAAAGGATCAAACTCTTTCCAAGGAATTTTACTGCATCTGAAAACAAAGATCAAGAGTAGTTATAGGGCATTTTTTTGCAGAAATAGAAAAAAAAAATCAAAAATTCAAACGGGATCTCGATGGATACTAAGTAGCCAAAACAATATTGAAAAAGAAGGACAACGTGGGAAGCCTCACACTTCCTTATTTCCAGACTTACTACAAAACAACAATAATCAAGGTGGTATTATACTGGAATATAGACCAATGGAACAGAATAGACAGCCCAGAAATTCACCCTTGTGTATATGGCCAAGTGATTTTTTTTTTTTTTTTTTTTTTTTTTTTTTGCGGTAGGTGGACCTCTCACTGTTATGGCCTCTCCCGTTGGTGGAGCACAGGCTCCGGACGTGCAGGCTCAGCGGCCATGGCTCATGGGCCCAGCCGCTCCGCGGCATGTGGGATCCTCCCGGACAGGGGCAGGAACCCATGTCCCCTGCATCGGCAGGCGGACTCTCAACCACTGCGCCACCAGGGAAGCCCTCTATTTGTGTCTTTTACATCCCTCTCAACTAGTACGTAAGCTCCTGGAGTGCCCAGGTCAGGGATTCAAAGTCTTGATGCTCTTCCCAGTGCTTAGCTTTGGGTGGAGTGCATAGCTGGTCCTCAGTAAATATTGGCTGAATGAATAAATGAATGAATTTAAACTTTTTGAGTACAGAGAATTCATCTAATATTTCTTTTATATCTCCTATGATGCTTGACATAGTGTTGAACACTGAGCAATCCCAAACGATTTACTTAATTTAATTGAATTGAGAGTCATAGTATGTTAACTCTTTCTACATGTATTTCCAGTGCCCAGAGAAGCCTAGAAAAGCCATATCTGCTACGGACTGCTCATTGAAAATGATTTAAGGCAGCGGTCCCCAACCTTTTTGGCACCAGGGACCGGTTTTGTGGAAGACAATTTTTCCACGGCCGGGGTCGGGGGGGATGGTTCAGGCGGTAACGCGAGCGATGGGGAGCGGCAGGTGAAGCTTCACTCGCTCGCCCGCAGCTCACCTCCTGCTGTGAGGCCGGGGTCCTAACAGGCTGCGGACTGGTACCGGTCCGTGGGCCTGGGGGTTGGGGACCCCTGGTTTAACGTATTGCTTTTAATCAGCTGGGAGAGTTTTATAGAATAAGGAAGGAAGGTAAAATGAGTGTGATTGCATACATGGTGCAGTCATTTCAGAAAAAGACCCGGCCAATACTATTTGTAATGGCAATTATTCAAGAGGATGTAAGCAGACAGTGGGTAGATGAATCCAGTTCACTTCTCTGAGGCTAAAGGAGAAAAACTGCACTGAGCAGATGATTCCCCTGAGTTTATTTTGGTAGGATTTTTTTTTTTTTAATTGAGAGAATTTTTTTTTTTTTTTGACTGCATTGGGTCTTTGTTGCTGCGCGCGGGCTTTCTCTAGTTGCGGTGAGTGGGGGCTTCTCTTCGTTGCGTGCGTGGGCTTCTCATTGCAGTGCCTTCTCTTGTTGCAGAGCACGGGCTCTAGGTGCACAGGCTTCAGTAGATATGGCATGGAGGCTCAGTAGTTGTGGCTCGTGGGCTCTAGAGTGCAGGCTCAGTAGTTGTGACACACGGCTTAGTTGCTCCGTGGCATGTGGGATCTTCCCAGACCAGGGCTCGAACCTGTGTCCCCTGCATTGGCAGGTGGATTCTTAACCACTGCACCACCAGGGAAGTCCTATTTTGGTAGGATTTTAATGATTTTCTGCACTTACATTCATACAGCAAATTTTCATTGAGCACCAACTATGGGTAAGTGATGTGTTGGACAGTCAGTATTCAGGGATGATCTGAGAAAAGTTGTTTCTTACATCCCTAAATGCGTAGTCCTTGATGGAGGTAGGATGGACAGAAAATACAGCGTGCAAAATGGCATTAACCAGAGTGTTGGATGACTGTCTTTGGCATTACTGAGTGATAGCTGCTCAGTGAGGAAGACTCCGCAGGGGAATGGTTACTAGAAATTTGCAGGTTGAGGAAAGGAAGAAGGGAATTCTAGGGAAAGGGCATGTGTAGAGGGTTGGTATTAAGGAAGAACTAACATGTACACGATCTGCTGATGTGCTCAGTACGTTTGGGGCATGTGGTGTGGGCAGGTGTATCATCTGATGATATGGGTTTGGCTGGTTGTAGGGGCGTTCCATTAGATACCAGTTTGGATTCATTCTTGTAGTATTAATACATCAAGGTTTATCCCCTTCATTTTTCAAAATTCTTTTAAATTCACGTAGGAATGGTTAAATGTGAAACTTCACTTTTTTTCTTCCTTTTTTCCTTGTCTGTTATAAAAGTAATATTTGGTCACTGTGGAAAATACGCAACTATATAGAAAAAATTAAATCATCCATAATCTCACCACTATCACCCCCAAAATAGTTCCTGTTACTACTTTTATGTACAATATCTCCTATTCATTTTTAAAAATATACTTTCTCTCTTTTTTTAAGATTGTCTTGATTTTTACTTGTGAATGAATTCCTTCTTTTATCTTTGAACATTTCAGATATATTTATTTTAAAGTCTTTTTCATGATTCCCAGTGTGGAAGTCTCTTCCTGACTTCTGTGGTGATGGGTTCTTATATGATTTGTAATTTTTGTCTGTGAGCTCATCTTCAGAACATTTTCTTCAGTTGGCGTTCAGTGTATACTCTAGATGGCGGAGGTCTTCCTATAGGGCAGTTTTGTTTCTGCCTCTGCCAGATCCATATGGTTTCGTTGGTTTCTTGGGTTCTTATAGTGGGATGGTGTGAATTCAGCCCTACGCCCGCTCCCAGGGCAGGTTGGGGGTTCTGACTTCTCATGGGTGCCTTTTTCCTACTCATAGTCCATGGTGAGCATCCCGTTTTACAGAGAGGATTGTTCCTTCCTAGTTTCTGGCTTTGGGTTCCACTTCCAACTTTCTGCTGTGTTCAAGCCCTGAGGTTTCAACTCCTGTCCTTAGAGATGTGAACGTGGACCTGCTCTTGCTTGATTTCCCGCTTCATTTCTGGCACCAGGAGATTCCTTTCACTTGCTCAGGCTCAGATGCCTATTGGCAAAATTTAAAGGTTTATATTTTATCCAACAATCCTATGTATTTGAAGCAGAGTCGGGGGAACTTACCTTATTGCCTATATCATCTGGTCTATCCACTCTTTTTTCTTTGCATAGATATATGCTTTAACCAAAGTTGGGAACGCATTACACATATTGATATTCTCCTTTTTTTAAACCTGATGATATATTGTTAATTTTTTCTCATACTCATTGAGAACATGATTTTTAATGACTGCCTAACATTCCTTTTTATAAGTATACCATATTTTATTAAATCCTCTATGTTTAGAAATTTAAGTTGTTTTAGTTTTTCCATTATTGTGATAATGATGAAGTGAACATATTTATACCATTATCTTTGCTCATTTCAGATTGTTCTGTAGAACAATTCCTAAAAGTGGAATTCTTTTATCAACATTTTTGAGACTTTTAATTCTGTTGTTGTTAAGTCGTCCTAGAGAAAACTTGTTTCAATTTGCACCCCACCAGTGCGGTCTCTTAGTTTGCACCCCATACAGTGGGTCTTTATGTTTCCTGGAACCATTGCTCCAACTGATTCTTATACTTTTTAAAATATGGCTGCTAATTTTCTGAGCAAAACAATGAAATTTCATTGTTTCAGCTTAATTTTCATTTGTCTTAATTGCCATTTAAAAAAGATATTTTCAGTAGGTCAGTGATTTTTCAGTTAAAAAAAATTTCTTAAACAGTCATATGGAGCTTATGTTACTATTAACTTGTCCTCTTTTGTTACTTGCTATTCCCCTATGTCTTCTAAGGAAGTTGGATCCTTAGGTGGAAGTTGTGTTGGGTGATGGGTGAAAGGATACAAATTGTAGAATCTGAGGCAAGAGTTGAATTGCTCAGTGTAAGAAAAGTGATTGGGATGGTTGAGGACAGGAGGCTGAAGCCCAGAGAGGGGACAGTTCAGGAGTCCCCTCTATCCCAGAAGGAGAGAAAGGAGGCTCTCTCAGAGAGGAGTTTTGGGGAAAGATGAGGTACTTAAAGGAAAACTTGCAGAGTTTTGCCCAATGGTGTGCAATGTAAATTTTCTGCTCTACCTCTCCGTAGAGTCTTAAGTAAAATATTTCTTATTAAATGCATTGTTAGATTGACTTCACTTGAGGGGAATATGTTGAAGCTGATGGGCATAGGGTAAGAGCCAAAGACTGGATGGGGAGAGTCAGGGAGAGCAGAAATGAACCTCCTGAAGTAGCTCTAACAAGACACCAGGTTGCTGGACTAAGGCAGCGACAAGTAAAGATGGAGAGGAGGGGAATATTCCAGAATTTGGTGGTAAGTTATGGATTTTGGAAGGGAGAAAGTAATAGAGTCAAGATGACTTTGAGGCTTACAGCTGGGGAGACTACAGATATAGGAGATGTTCTAAGTGACTGGGACTGACCTTGGGAGGAAAGGTCACTGTTTCTGGCTTGTCACTGGGACGGCGCTTTTGAATGTATGATATAAACCTGGAAGAGGAAGCCTCTCGCTCACTGATGACAAAAGGGATCTTCTCATTGTTTTATTCTCATATATTCTCTGAGGTCCTGGTATAACTCAGAGAATGGAGAGGGATCTATAAAACATTGGTGTTGGTCTTCTCAAGTGATACTGGGTAGGCCTTAGAGCTAATGTTGATTTAATTTAGGAAAAGAAGGAGTATAATCTGAGGGTTGTAGAAAATATTATACCATTACAACTTATTAATTTTATTCAAATTCTTATATCCTTATTTGCTTTTGACTAATTAAACTGTCAGTACTTAACATCTTCTATAGTAGTAGTGCTCTTGTTAATTTCTTTATTTCTAAACTTGTACAACTCATGGCATATAAACATTAATGCCTGTGTATCTTAATTTTGACTGTATTTTTCTTTAGTGGTTTTTCCTTTGAATTCTCTTTTGATGTAAGCCCTCTCATCCAGCATTGTCGATGACTTGTTCTGGAATTCTGAGCACATGATTTTACCCCTCAGTCTAGGTGCCAGCTCTCTTGTCTCTGGAGAGAGGAGTGTGGCCTGGATTTTAAAAGTGTTATAAATCATTAAAATTGATTGTGTCTCGATTCCTTTATTGGGGTACCTATGTCTAAGAATGAGATAATCAATGTGGATCTGCTTTGGAAAGTATAAAGTGCTTGGCAAATATATAGTGCTGCTATTAATTTTTGTAATGCCAAGATTCTGGTGAGAGAAAATTTCCAGAGCTGGTAGTGGGTACTGCTTTCTTCCATTCCCTGATAGCAAAGGTACCTCATAGTTCTTGGGCAAATATCTAGTTGTACTGTGAGGGTGTCCATCTCTTGGGAGTAGGAAAAAAACTCTAACCTGTTATGTTTGGCTGGTAGAACCCTTCATTGGTAGCAGGCAGGCTGTTAAAAGAATGATAAAACTGTAGATTTGTTATCTAGTGGTACTTTTACAGAAAACTGTGTTAATAATTTGATAGTTGTTAGTTCTTTGTTATATGGTATCCTTTGCAGTTGTTTGAAAATATTTTTCAGTACTAATGATTTTTATCCATAATTTATAGAAACTTAGGATTTAGGAAAGATTTCTGTGGATCCTTGAAAACACCCACATATAATGATAATTCCTTCTTTTGCTTGTTTTGTTAATAAAGAAATGTCAGAGTTGGATTCTGCAGGTTGTAATATAAAGTACCTCAGAGATTCAACTCCTGAAAATACTGGTTTAATTTTTCTGCATAAAACATGAAGACTTTAAGTGTGTTCAAAGCACAACCAGTGTGTGCTTTGGAGGTTAAAGTTCAAACACTGACATGGAAACACCCTGGTAGGACTCCACTGCTCACTTGGACACAGGTTGGACCAGAATCTCTGTGTCGCTGTGAATCATTTACATAGACATTCTTGGCTAGAATCAGGGAGAAAGGGGGTTATAAACTAGGAGGTAATGCCCGGTTTATTCCAGAGCACTTAGAAATGACTCATGGCTTCCTGTTCCCTGACAGCACTTTGGTGTTGGTATTGAGGCATTCATTCTGAATAAGATATTTGGCAATATAGGCAGTAACAATCTAGGCAATTATCTCCCTGGTGTATACTTTCCTGTGACCAAATAATACATAGAAAAAAGGAGCAAAGTACTTTTCCAGAGACAAAAACAATGTGATGTGAAATAATTCATATCACTTTCCCAAAGCTCATTCAAACTCTTCCGTCCATTGCCTGAGTTTCTATAAGACACATCACACTGTGTCCACACTACATCCTAACAGTTTATACTGACAAGAAGGGTTCTAGGGCAGCTTCTAACAGGAAAAGGCCACAGGGTGTATAACTTGAGATATAGGGATGAAAGGGGATGGATGGGCACCACCACTGAGAAGGCAATGTATAATTAAGGACCTGGACTTGGCAGACTCCCTGAGTTTGGATCCCAGCACTGCCACTTATTGTGAAGCTTTTGGCCTCAATTGCTTTAACTGTAAAATGGGAATTGTATTATTACCAACCTGATAGTATTGCTATGAGGATTACATGAGACAATATGTGCACTGCTCAGAACAGTGCTTGGCCGGCAGTGAGCGCCCAAGTCTTCCTTGCCTTGTTCAGACTGCCACTGTGTATGAGTGCTGTGTATTGTGGTTTTGGGGTGGGGAACTTGGGAGAGATTTTATGAGTCAGGTTTATATGACCTTCAGGTGTTTTTGGTTGGGTGAGATGAGTTCAGGTGGAGAGTAGACTATTAGGATGGAATGCTTGCATTTGTTTTGGAGTCAGATTTAAACTTTTATCTTTGCTTCATACAAACACAGAGGCGTGCAGAAGGCAAATGAGATTCTCTACAGCTGTAGGCCTTGTCTTCCTGGTATCCTCTGAGCATAGGGATGGGCATGTGTCCTGAGCTCTGCCATCCTGGGAATGATACTGTCATCCACAGATGGTGGTGGCTGAAGCAACTGGAACTAGTGCCCAAAGTGGAACGTTATAGTTTCCACTGTGGGTTTCCTTAGAGCTTCCTGGCACCCATCCTTCCAGAGCCTGCGTGTTTAGCCCTCTCTTGATTCTTTGAGCCAACCCCCAGTGCCCTTCCAGTGCGGGTCCTTTCTGGGCAAATTTTGCCAGAATCAGTTTTATTGCTAACAATCAAAATACCTTAATTGGCACAAATACCAAGTAGATAGACTAAATGTTTCTATTGTCAGTAGGTAAGGGGACACAGATGAGGCCAAGCATCCTAGAAGTCATAGAAACGTCCTCTTTAGAAAGTATGGTTCGGAGGATAATGTCATTTGTTTTCTGAGGTGCAAAAGAAGTGAATTTTGGCCTACGTGAATGGAAAGAGGAAGTCTTCAGGCTGGCCAGCATTGGTCTGTTCCGAATACAAGGTGTAGCATGCAGCCATCTTTGGAGACGGCGGGGGTTATTTTTCATATGTCAGAGATGGAAATTACCAATAGGCAAAAGAGCTAACAGAAAAGTTAAAGGCTTTCAAAGGAGTGACACCTTTTGAATAGGATCACTCACCATCATTGTCACCAAGAAGTTAAAAGTGGATTTTTCAAATAAGTATTTATATTGTATTGCATCATTTTATCACCCTGAAAATGTTTAAGTTTCTTGAGGGTAATGGTGTATCTTACATTTCTTCTGTAATTAAAAATTACATGGTGATAAGATGCTGTAATACAACATAGACAGTTAGTTAAGAACTCCATTTTGTCAGACCCAGTGCTCTGTGGGGAGACCTCTAAGACTTTTCTCCCTTAACTGGGATTTGCATCTCTCTCTCTATGCTCGCTCATTTTTCAAGGTCTCAAAGGGTGCCTCTTCTGTAAAGTCTTCCTTGAATCTTCCAGTCAGAAGATTCTTCTTTTCCTGCTTATTTCATTCCAGTTTGTACTGCGGTTCTGGAGGTGACATTCAGTTGATTTTGAGGGCTGGCCCCCTGGTAGGGGCTGTGTGTGGGGCCACGCTGAAAAGGGAATCCTGAGGCAACTCCAGGCTCCGTGGGTTTGAACTGCTATTGGAGTGACGTCGGCAGTGGGTGAAGGAGTCCTGTGCGTTTGCCATTGCTGTCATCTGTGGTTTACTGACTCCCTTCCTAGGTTGTAAATTCTTTGAGAGCCAGGTCTCAGTGTTCGTCACCATTTGATTGCCTCCATATATTGGTACAATACCTAGTACCTCAGGCCTTCGCAATAAACTCGTGCTAAACTGGAATGAGGGCAATGAAGGAAGTCATGGTGGAGTTTGAGCTGTGCTTAGTGGCAGTAGGCGGCAGGAAGGAAAGTGATGAGACCATCAGAAAGGGGCCTCTACAGAAAGAGGAGGCCCTTCTCAGGGTAGAGTGGGAAACGAGGATTATTCACAGAGAAAGAGTAGAGTCTAGAGGCGCAGGTTAGTCATGTCCTGATTTTAATGATTTGTTGATTTTGAATGTTCATTATTACAGCTAGATTGCCCTGCCCTGCCTCATACAAGAAATATCTGTTATTTCTCATACTATATTACTACTCAGTTTGTCATCTTTAGCTAGAGATGACTTAAGAGAGAAGTGGGGAGAACCTTTGTAGATGAAGGGAAGGAAAAAAGGTACAAAGAAGCCATAGGCTAGGAAGCCTTTAGGCTATGAATATAATCTGTAACACTGTTGATTGCTCTGGGAGCAACCATAAACTGACTGTCCGGTAGTTCACTGATACACTGAATTTCTGAGATTAGGTGTGGTGGTGGTAAAGAACAAATTATTAAAAAAAAATTGCTTCTTGGGCTTCCCTGGTGGCGCAGTGGTTGAGAGTCCGCCTGCCAATGCAGAGGACACGGGTTCGTGCCCTGGTCTGGGAAGATCCCACATGCCGTGGAGCGGCTGGGCCCGTGAGCCATGGCCGCTGAGTCTGCGCGTCCGGAGCCTGTGCTCTGCAACGGGAGAGGCCACAACAGTGAGAGGCCCACGTACCGCAAAAAAAAAAAACAAAAAAAATGCTTCTTACCAGATGTAAATCTATTCAGAAAATATAATTATGGTTAATTTTCTTTCCCAGTTCAGGATCTCCAAATACTCTCTATCCTTTGAGGAATTGACACCCCCCCTTTTTCCATTTTCTTTTTGTAAATTATGTCTGTTACTGCTCTTTGTTATCGGTTTGGACTCATTGTTGCAAGTAATAGAAACCCAGTTTACCTGGCTTTAAAAAATATTGTTTCAAAATAAACAAATGGGACCTAATGAAACTTCAAAGCTTTTGCACAGCAAAAGAAACCATAAACAAGACCAAAAGAGAACCCTCAGAATGGGAGAAAATATTTGCAAATGAAGCAACTGACAAAGGATTAATCTCCAAAATTTACAAGCAGCTCATGCAGCTTAATAACAAAAAAACAAATAACCCCATCCAAAAATGGGCAGAGACCTAAATAGACATTTCTCCAAAGAAGATATACAGACTGCCAACAAACACACGAGAGAATGCTCAACATCACTAATCATTAGAGAAATGCAAATCAAAACTACAGTGAGATATCATCTCACACCAGTCAGAATGGCCATGATCAAAAAATCTAGAAACAATAAATGCTGGAGAGGGTGTGGAGAAAAGGGAGCACTCTTGCACCGTTGGTGGGAATGTAAATTGATACAGCCACTATGGAGAACAGTATGGAGGTTCCTTAAAAGACTACAAATAGAACTACCATATGACCCAGCAATCCCACTACGGGGCATATACCCTGAGAAAACCATAATTCAAAAAGAGTCATGTACCAAAATGTTCATTGCAGCTCTATTTACAACAGCCCGGAGATGGAAACAACCTAAGTGTCCATCATCGGATGAATGGATAAAGAAGATGTGGCACATGTATACAATGGAATATTACTCAGCCATAAAAAGAAACGAAATTGAGCTATTTGTAATGAGGTGGATAGACCTAGAGTCTGTCATACAGAGTGAAGTAAGTAAGAAAGAGAGAGACAAATACCGTATGCTAACACATATATATGGAATTTAAGAAAAAAAATGTCATGAAGAACCTAGGGGTAAGACAGGAATAAAGACACAGACCTACTAGAGAATGGACTTGAGGATATGGGGAGGGGGAAGGGTAAGCTGTGACAAAGCGAGAGAGAGGCATGGACATATATACACTACCAAACATAAGGTAGATAGCTAGTGGGAAGCAGCCGCATAGCACAGGGAGATCAGCTCGGTGCTTTGTGATCGCCTGGAGGGGTGGGATAGGGAGGGTGGGAGGGAGGGAGATGCAAGAGGGAAGAGATATGGGAACATGTGTATATATATAACTGATTCATTTTGTTGTAAAGCAGAAACTAACACACCATTTTAAAGCAATTATACTCCAATAAAGATGTTAAAAAAAAATATTGTTTCAAGTAACTAAAGAAGCACAAAGGCGTTAGCACGGTGGGATTCAAGCCTCAGCCCTGCCAGGTGTGGGGTTTTCTCTTCACTCATTGTCACTGTTTTCTGCTGAGTGTTGGTTTGGGCTTCTTTCTCAGCCCTGGGTTCTTTCCTCGTGGAGGCAAGATGGCTGCAGCTATTCTGGCCTCTACATCCTCATGAATATGGGTCAAGGGGAGTGTGTGCGACTCTCGTTACAGAAAGCTCCACAAAAGCCTTCTGTTTTCTTGGCTCCAGCTGGGTGATATGGCCATCCCTAAACCAAATCACTATGGCCAGAGAGTGTGACGTGCTGATTGGCTTGGACCTGGAGCTTCAGTCAAATGGCATGGATAGATTATAGGGAATGAGTAGAACCCCAGAACTAAAATTGGTGCTGTTACCAGAAGTATAGAAATAGTTGCTGGAGAAGAAAACAAAATATGTTGAGAAAATTATACTTGAAGTGTTGATGATATTGGAACATTATATGATAGGAACTTGGGTAACACTTGTGTGTTGAATTTTCTTAGCCAGAGAAGTCCAAAGTCGGGGTGGGGTTGGGGGAGAGTAGATGGGATGTAAATAATGAACGAGAAGAAAAAGATCCTGGGATAGTGGGCAGATCCAGTTACCTGAGCTAGGAATCTGATTGATGGGCTCTTGACCTGTTGGACCCTCTTCTTTCAGAGGAGCTGACACTTGGAAATGTCCCTCATTGAGATCATATGGTATGAGGTGCATAACTGAGGTTGGGTTTTGACACATTAAGGGACTAAATATTTTCTTCCTGGCCCTTAGAATGAGCTAGTTTTCTTGAAGTGTTTCTAGAGAAACACAGCATTTCCTCCAAGACCCTTTGGGAGGCCAAGTGAAGTAACAAAATTAGGGAGGTACAGAACCAAAATTAATAGACTGGAGTTCTAGTTAGACACCCCTGGTGTTTATAATAATTCAAATTGTTTGCCAGATTTAAAAATCAGATGGCACATAAAAGTATGGATTTCTGCTTCCATTTAAACATCAGAAGATCAGGCGACTTTGGCCTGATTCCTCTTGGCAACAGTCCATTGGAGCTCAGCCATGGCTTCCTCTTTTAGAGCCCTGATTGGCATCGTGGAAACATCAGGAAAAGGGGTGAAGGCTAGGGAGTTGGATATAGGGACCTCGTCCCTCATCTAGGACTTTAGGAACCAGGAAGAATTTTCATGGCCTTCAGAGCAGAAGTGTTGCTGAGCTTGGGACCATGGGGTATCATGGGTCAGTAGGCCCTGAGGAACTGATTCCCACTTCATAGATTGTAATTTCCTCAGTTTACAAGTTAGTTATATTCATTTAATGTTGAACTTAGAGCGTGAGGCTTCAGGGGGGTACTGGGGACTAAGGCCTCCCCTTTGTTTCACACTTCCAAATGGTTCCAATCACGGTCTCCTATGGATATTCTTGACTTAAGCTTGGATCAATAAACTCTACTTTGTATCTTTTAGGTATACATTTAATGTAGTTTCCTATTTCTCAACTAAAATAATATTATTAACCTTGGCTTCGCTAACAAAGGGGCAGAGGTTTCCCTGCCCCTTGGACAGGCTGCAGTGGAGGAGCTGTGTCTACACCATTGAGGCGTGGTGGATCCATTAGTGTACCCGTCCGGGTGGAGCTAAGGGCACAGGGTGGGAGGTGAGCTTTGCACATTGTCCCTCTCTGCCTAGGCCATCCCTTTATCACTTCTGCACTTGTACCTGCTTTAAGTATTTGGGTTTCAAACCTGAGTCAGCACCTGTTTGGTGTTAGTCAGGGATAATGGGGAGAACTCTGGAGTAAGGGCCTTGTGAGAAGAGACCAATTTTTTTTTTACACGCAGATTTAACCATTCAGTGAGCAACTCTAACTCTTCGCACCTATTCATTCAACTGCACAAGTCAAATGACATTTGAACCTCTGGGCTTGAGTGACCAAATCCCGTACACAAAGTAGGGAAGGTCAGAGTTGTCGTGCCAGCAGCTTCCAGTGTCTGTTCTTGGGAAAGTTATTTTTTCCAAGTCCTTCTGTATAATCTACTTTTTTTCTTTTTGTCTGAGTCCATTTTTGGACTCTAAATATTTGTTGACTTACCACATGCTTTTACATAGGTATTCTGGTTGGGGTCTTGCCTACATCTGACTTGCACTTTGCTTTAATGAAGAAGGAGAGTTACATGAATTTTTCACATGCTAAATGCTTTTCCAAAAACTTCTGTTTTTGTTTTCTTCAAAAGTCTTTGGTCCCTGTCTCTTTCTCCCATTCTTATTTTCTCTTCAGTGCATATGTTTGCTTGTGCATGTGTGTAGATACACGTGCGTGTGCACACAGACACAAACCCACACATGCACACCTCTTTTAGCCTTCTCATATTGCCATTCCATGTACTACAATTGCCTTGGCTACAGTTAGAAACTTCCAACCCAGGATTATATATGATATACGCTGAATAACCCCTACAATAAGTGATATATAGTATACAAGGAGGTCCCTTTAAATCCAGATTAAAACAGCAAATGAATTAGGGGATGATTCTAATTTGTTGATCGAAGAGAAGTCATCATAAGATTACTTTATATCATTTATCAAAAAAAATCAGTTTTAGTTAAACTTCTCAGGCATTTATAGTTGAACCTGGTCAGCATTGCATTGAATGTTGTTTTAGAAGAAACTAATTCTTATTCATCTTTAAATCTCCATGCTTAGTCCAGTCAAATAGTACGTTATTTGTTGAGTACTTGAATGAATTAATTTAAACTCCCTTACTAGGGGCTTCGTACTGGGACTTTGAAGTAAATGGATGTAGAAAGGTCTTGGTGGAAACTCTAGCAGCCACCCAATGCTCAGAAGGCAACCCAAGTCAGAGCCCAAGTGTACAAATACACAGGACTATGATGAATTTAACTGCAGCTGGTCATGGAGGTGACCATCGCGGTGGCCCATGCAGTGAGGCAGTGGGGACAAGATGTAGGCGAGTTCTCTCTGTTCGTCTCTACTTTGCCGGAGGATTTCTTTATTTCTCTATCTGGTGTTTGCAAGAGTAACACTTAAAAGTTTCCCCTAGGGAAGAATCGGGGCTATATTATTTACTCCTTTGTGAAAGGATTAGGAAAAAGTTGACAAAAACTATTTTGCAAGATTTAGGGCAAAGATTATTTTGAAAGATTTTCAACCCATGTGGGTTCAAAAACTCCAGTGCCATCTTTGTGCCCCTAATACTCAGCACAGTGAAAAGGTGTTCATAAGTTGTTGTTGAATAAATAATGAGGTGAGTGAATGAAGAAGACTGATTATCGAGGTGTGGAAGCCCTCTCTCAGTCTTTTCACTCATCTGTTGGTGGCGCATTTCCCACTGACCATTGTTTTGTTTGGCCCTTTTTTGACCTAGTACTATCCCTGCTCTGTGAAGGGAAATATCCCTGATAACGAATTTAACTAAACTTTCCCTACGTACATAATACAGTAAGGCCATGGGGAACATAAAAAGAAGAAAATATATATCTTTTACCTGCAAAGAGCAAGCAATGAAGTTAGGAAGGTGAATAAGAATAAAATAGCAAAATGTGACGATTACAAGACAACACATAATCAAGAATACATTAGTGTATGTGAATAATACATAAGAGCCAAGGTAAAGACAGAGGCGATCTAATGCGGGTGAGAGGGGTTAAGGAGATGTGGGCATTAGTGAGTGGACTGTTGGATTTAGCATAGGTGGCAGAGAGCATGTTAACTTGGTAGTGTGGGGAGTAATGAAATGGTTAAGACTTGGAAAAACTGAAGCGGAAAAAAGCCCCAACATTAAGATAACAGTATATTGTTACTTTTTGTTTTGTTTGTTTTTGCAGGAGATTACCAGGCCTCCCTTTGAGAGGTCACAAATGAGTCAATTCGGAGCCAACTGTCCCTTCATCCCAGGTGTTAAACTTGTCTGAACTCTTCATAGTGGTGCCTAATTATGTTTCTAGGATTGTGCAGGCACTTAGGAAATTATTTTGCTTATTTGAGAATAATGGGAACTCTTTTTAACATTACCTTTAAAAAAAACAGTTTGGGGCTTGGAAAATCCTGGCTGTTGGTGATCAAATTGATCACTTTATAGGAAACCTAGCATGGCTGCCCCTTGTAGAATGAATGAGAAAGCTGAGCTCCGTTCTGTCAGAGCAGAAAGATGCTCAGGGAAAATGTGAATTACACTGTACCCATTAATAACTTGCTTTGTCCAAAGGGCACTCCAGGCTGGTGTGTAGAATAAGAGACTAATATTTAACAAAGTCAATGGTATCCCAATTCATACTTATATTAGAGAGTCAGTGGACATTCCAGTTAACTAAAGAAAATCTGGTTTGAAGAAATTAACAGGTTGATATGGAATATGATGTTTGCTTTTTGCAAAATGAATGACACAGCTCTCTATTGTGAAATGTAATTGAAAAAGGAGATTGATGGAAATATTATAGATAGATAAAAATATTTTCCAGGTTTCCTTTAAATTAGAAAGAAAACTCAATTGATTTGTATTTCTTAGCTGTTAATTTTTTCACATAGTGATTTATTCCAGTGACCCTGTGATCTATCTTCCTTCCTTCCTTCCTCCCTCCCTCCCTCCCTCCCTCCCTTCCTCCCTTCCTTCCTTCCTTTCTTTCTTTTTTTTAAATTTTTCACCTGTGATCTTTCAACTTGTAGTGGAGAGCTGAATATAGGATGTGAAAAGAAAAGAGGAGGGCTGTGGTGGGAGCTAAGTTTGTGAAGAAGGGAAGGAGGAGACAGGACACCAGTAGAACTGCTACTCACCAGAGGTACTGAAATGCTCTGGAACCTCTGATCCTGGTCACTTCTCTAGAGAGACACCATCAAGGCTTTTGCCATAAAAAATCAGGTAGGAAAGAAATACCACATTTCTTTATGTTCTTTTTTTTTTTTTTTTTTTTTTTGCGGTACGCAGGCCTCTCACCGCTGTGGCCTCTCCCGCTGCGGAGCACAGGCTCCGGACGCGCAGGCCCAGCGGCCACGGCTCACAGGCCCAGTCGCTCCGCGGCATGTGGCATCTTCCCGGACTGGGGCACGAACCCACATCCCCTGCATCGGCAGGCGGACTCCCAACCACTGCGCCACCAGGGAAGCCCCTATGTTCTTTTTTAAGAAATTAATTTAATTATTAGCTGCGTTGGGTCTTCATTGCTGTGCGCGGGCTTTCTCTAGTTGCGGTGAGCGGAGGCTACTCTTCGTTGCGGTGCGCGGGCGTCTCATTGCGGTGGCTTCTCTTGTTGCGGAGCACAGGCTCTAGGTGCACGGGATTCAGCAGTTGTGGCACGTGGGTTCAATAGCTGTGGCTCACAGGCTCTAGAGTGCAGGCTCAGTAGTTGTGGTGCATGGGCTTAGTTGCTCCGCGGCATGTGGGATCTTCCCGGACCAGGGTTTGAACCCATGTCCCCTGCATTGGCAGGCAGATTCTTAACCACTGCACCACCAGGGAAGCCCAACAGATTTGATTTTGAATCTTTTATTTTGTCTACCTTCCTTGGGCAGGTTACCTAATCTTTGTAGGCCTCTAATTTACATTTGAAGGGAGGATGCTTGTTCCATCAGAGGAACAGATAAATGGTGAGCTCATGTGTGTGAGGAAGTTGGCATAGTTCCAGCCCCACTGAAAGTCCTCTCTAAATATTTGCCATTATTGTTTTTAAGACTAGAGAAGGGGGAAGAAGGGAAGAAGGGAATTTTGGAGAATGGGCTGGGGGAAGGCTGCCTGCCCTGGGCCAGTGGTTCCCTGGAGAACTCAAAATCTCAGGTGTCCCGGTCTAGGACCACAGTGGGAGGAGGGAAAGCAGAATAGCCGGGAAGCCAAAAGGTACCAGGAAAGACAGCTTTGATCCCTCGAAGTTGGGACCTTTGGGATTGGTAGAAAGGCATCAAACTCTTGTTGGTCTCAGGGTTGTTTCTAATGCCTTTTTCTTTGAAACTGTCCTAAGAGCTTTAGATCCTGCCGATCGTAAAGGGCTACTTAGACTAATTTTGGTAAAGCTTTTAAAGGTTCAAGGAAGTTAGAAATTTGAGGGAGGAGAAAAGATGAGATCCAATTTCATCTAAATTAAAAAGTTCATTTTTAGAATATACTTTCTTAACTTTCCAAATTTATGTTTGGTTGTGTCAGGTACACTTGAGGATTAGGAGAGGGGAAAAAAGGGGCTTTAATTGGTGAAAGAAGGTTTTACTTAAAATTATATGGGCTAAAAAAAAAAGCAGAGGAGGAAAGCAGAGTTGAAATTATTGAAGATGTATAGGGCACATGTCAAAATCCATGGGAAGATGTACCTGTCTAGAGAATTCAGCATAACCTGCCCTGTTGGTGGATCTCTGGTCAGTGATCCTGGCCACCTCTGGGCTGCATCTTTCAGGACTGACTTTGGAAAACTATGCTCTGAGCTGTATCAGGCATCCAGGTATGTGTGTTTCAGTGTTTGGGTACCTGTTAGTGATGTGTTCTTCATTTCTAAAACTACAAAGTGAATTCTAGTAACTGTGTATTCTGCAGTGTTTCAGGACCGACAAGTTATGTGGTAAATAAAAATGAGTTGATCTAGCTAGAATGTTTTCCCCAAAACTTTACAAAGAATTTTACAGAAGCTGATTTCTTTTAAAATGCAAATTCTTATTTCACAGGTATATAATATATGCTTCATATATTGTGTGATTATTGTACAAACACATATTGACATGTTTTTGTGATTTGATGTCAGATTATATGGGGGAGGTTGCAGAGCATATTGGCCTAGAAGCAGGAATGAGACAGTCAGGTTCTGCCATAACTCAGTTAGGAGACAATGAGAGTTATTCACTTTGGGACATTGAGAAAGTTACTCAATCCTATGAAGCATCCCTTTCTCAATTATAAAATGAGGACAGTACCTACCTCATGGAGTGGTGAGGAGTAAGTGAGAATGGACACAAAGCATTTAGGACAGTGCATTAATCACCTAAGTCTGGGAGTAGTAAGAAAAATAAATATGGGGATACTAGTTATAGGGTCATTGAGCTTTTCTTCTAAAATTTTTTTGGGGCCTCTCACTGCCGTGGCCTCTCCCGTTGCAGAGCACAGGCTCCGGACGCGCAGGCTCAGCGGCCATGGCTCACGGGCCCAGCTGCTCCGCGGCATGTGGGATCTTCCCGGACCGGGGCACGAACTGGTGTCCCCTGCATCGGCAGGCGGACTCTCAACCACTGCGCCACCAGGGAAGCCCTCTTCTAAAATTTTAACATAATACTTTGAAAATTTAATTCTCGTCCATAAAGTTTTTAAACGTCAGTGCTTCTTACTGTAGCAGAAACATTTTTCCATGGAAAAATATCATAGTAAGCAATTTATTTGGGGATCATGTAACAGTCTTTTACATATCAAATATTTTCTCAGCCAACAGTGTATATTGCTCCCGATAAGTTTATTGTGCTATGTAAAAATGCTTGTTGGGACTTCCCTGGTTATCCAGTGGTTAGGACTCCATGCTCTCAATGCAGGGGGTGCAGGTTCAATCCCTGATGAGGGAACTAAGATCCTGCATGCTGCGCAGAGCAGCCAAAAAAACCATGCTTGTTAAGGCAGACTATATACTGTACTTAGTTTCTTAAGAATCCTAATATTATAATTTTGCAAAACCTTAGAAAAATATTGATATTGTATATTTATGCAGAGCCTACACTTATAAAAGAGGTAATATATTTTCCATTAACCATTCTACCGGTAAATCGTCATGCCTTTGTGGAAGGCTATAAATTACTTTGCTATTTTAATCATAGTATTTTGCTTTGTAAGGAAATATAGGTGCTCTTACTTAAAATTGTAACATATAGATATAGGTACGTATATACTAATCTTATTATCTGTCAGTGTTCAATAGTGTATACTTTCAGACCACTAGTATTTATTTTATTTTTTTCCAGTGTTTTACCACTATTACTTCTATTGTTTTTCAGTTATTTTTGATTTTGGTAGGCTTATAGTCTAAAAAAATAAGTTAAAAATATACATAATGAAAAGTAAGCCCCTTTATCATTGTGCCTCCAATCCCCCATTTTCCCTCGAGAGGCAATCACTGTTACCTTTCTCTGTATCCTTCTGGAAATGCTTTTATAAATACACAACTGATACAGCTCCCCTTCCACCAACCATACTTATTCTTCTGCATCTTGCTTTCTTCTTTTAAGAATATATCTTAAAGATTGTTCTGTATTTTTCTCATTTAAATACTGAAGGACTTGTATAATGCTATAAACTTCTTTATCCTTATGAAATAATATCATTTAGGTAAATTGTTTTTTCACTACGTTTATGTGCTGGTTTTGTCTGATTGTGGGAGAATAAAAATATTTTATGTAATTAACAAGTGACATACATTTGAACAGGCTTGAGCAAAGAATAGAACTCCAGGCATATTTATCATTTCAAATGCAAGGTCAACACAAGGACTGTTAATTTGCAGCCTTTCTGTGGAGTGCGAATGCTAAAATTGGAGCACTATTTTTAAAACTTTGAGACAAGGGATAGAAACCATTTTGAATATGGGAAAGGATATGCAGGATATCCAAAACCACAGAGAGTCAAAGACAGCCATGACAGAATTAGCATTTTGCAGACTGGGGGTTATCCTTAAAAATCCTAAAAGGATTTTGTCATCTCTTTCAACACAAAATGAGTATGCCTGTAAATAGTATTAAATACAGTAAAACATTGTAACAGTGAGAATTCAATAAAAACGTGGACATGTATTTAATGCTGACGTGTAAGAAATTGCATCCAGGAAGTAAGAATTCCATTTAAACCCAAAACAACCTAATTAAAAAATGAGCAGGGCTTCCCTGGTGGCGCAGTGGTTGGGAGTCTGCCTGCCGATGCAGCGGACACGGGTTCGTACCCCAGTCGGGGAAGATCCCACATGCCCGTGAGCCATGGCCGCTGAGCCTGCGCGTCCGGAGCCTGTGCTCCACAACGGGAGAGGCCACAACAGTGAGAGGCCCGCGTACCGCAAAAAAAAAAAAAGAAAAAAAAAATTATGTGCTGGGACTTCCCTGGTGGCTCAGTGGTTAAGAACCCACCTGCCAATGCAGGGGACATGGGTTCAATTCCTGGTCTGGGAAGATCTCACATGCTGCGGAGCAAATAAGCCCGCAAGCCACAACTACTGAGCCCGCATGCCACAACTACTGAAGGCCATGCACCTAGAGCCCATGCTCTGCAACAAGAGAAGCCAACGCAATGAGAAGCCTGCGCACCACAACAAAGAGTAGCCCCCACTCGCCGCAACTAGAGAAAGCCCTCGAGCAGCAACGAAGACTCAATGCACCCAGAAATAATAATAAAAAAAAATAATAATTTAAAAAAATATGTGCTTAACCCCCAAATTAGGAATGTTCAGGGATGATGTTGAACCTCTTATATAAATATGTGTGTAAAAAAAGAGAATTTCCTGCTTAGCTTCAGTTCTTATTATCTTATAAAACGCTCATTTTCACTTACTTTCTGAAATATGTATAACTTTAATGTAATTAGGTGTGTTTAAGAGGAATACATGATTTGTATTCATCTATAACTTTACATTGAATAGTCAAACCATGAAGTCATTTTAAAAATGAGTTGTTCTGCTATATATTAGAAGCGTTAAAAATGTAAGTAATTCTTGGGAATTCCCTGGTGGTCCAGTGGCTAGGACTCAGCACTTTCACTGTCTCAGCCCGAGTTCAATCCCTGGTCAGGGAACTAAGATCCCCGTAAGCCGTGTGGCACAGCCAAAAGAAAAAAAAAAGTAAGTAATTCCATCTTGAAATATTTATCTACAGCAATAAACATGGATCTGTATAGAGCTTTATCTGTAAGGATGTTCATTGTAGCATTTGTTTATAATGCAAAATTGGAAGCAATGCAAATACCATGAAACAAGGGATTTACCAAATAAGTTATGACATAGTACTATGTGGCCATTAAATATTATGTTGATACATACAATGTAGTAGTACAAAAAATTATAATATACTCAGATTTTCACCCCGCAGTAAAGGTACAGGTGCATTTGAAAAGCAAACCAGAAAGATGTAGATAACAAAATGTACTAGTTGATATTTCTGGATAGTAGGATTGTGGCTAATTTAAAATTTCTGATTTGGGCCTTTGCTACCAATTATTTTCTATAATGAATATCACGTGCTTGCTTTTCTTACAACCCAGTTTTACATCATTTTTGTTCGTTTGTTTGTTTTAGTTTGTCTCACCTGCTCAGAGTAAGAAGGGCCCTGCAGATCTGGGAAAGACCTAGCACAGGGAAAGGGAAAGGAGGTGGCAATGGTTGAATGCTGTAAAGTTAAACATTAGAGCCACAAGCTCCATCCAAGATGATCCAGCTCTAACTTTATTCTTTTTGTGGACATTATTCATGTCCTAAAATTTTACTTTCCAACCACACCCTTTATATTTTTAAATGCTATACTTTCCTCAACTTGAAATGCTTCTTTTACTGAAACAGTGGGTCAAATGTAAATGAAAATTATACAAACCATTGAGAAATGTCTATGCCCTGGATAAGCACAGGGTGTGGAAAACCGGTGTTTCTTCCCTTTACTGAATCTCAGTTATTGTCTGGCTCACCTGTGCTGGGAAAGAGTATTATCAGGGGATCTATTCCTAGTTGTTTCTTGTCAGCCAGACCTCTCAGGTGATTTCTTCTAGATATTTTACTGCCTGTGTCCTCTGTTACTGCTTACGTAAATGTTTCCAGAGGGCTAACGTTCTTTTTCTAACATTGCTTTTCCTAGATATAAAGACCTGAAGGTAGTCTTTCCTACTCAGAGATGGAGAACAGCACCACCACCATTTCTCGGGAGGAGCTGGAAGAACTACAAGAAGCATTTAATAAAATAGGTATGCTTGAGAAAAACTAAATACACAGTGACTATTCTGCTTGATACCAGCCTTCCAGGAATGGAACAATACCTTCTATTGCTTCACCACCACCCCTTAACCCCCAGATTTATTCTTTTTTTTTTTTCCCATCTGGGTTTCACTGGATTCTTTCTTTCTTTCTGAAAGATAGACTAAGACTGGCTTGAATTTCTAGGAGAATTGGACTTTGAATTCTTTGATCATTTCTTTGCAGAGAATACACCAGGTTAATGAATGACAGTGTAACTGAATATGCTTAACATGATCTTCTCATTACAGAGAAAATATAGAAACACTTCCTTGTCTGTAAGCTGAACTCTGGCCTCCATGTGTTTGTCACGAACAATAACACATTTTGCCTTCATGCAGAATATTTTAAAATCTTGATATAGTTTTTATTTTATTTTTTAAAAATCTTTTAAAAAATTTATTTAATTTTTTTCTTTTTGGCTGCATTGGGTCTTTGTTGCTACGTGCAGGCTTTCTCTAGTTGTGGCGAGTGGGGGCTACTCTTCGTTGCAATGCTCAGGCTTCTCATTGCAGCGGCTTCTCTTGTTGCAGAGCACGGGCTCTAGGCACACGGGCTTCAGTAGTTGTAGCATGCGGGCTCAGTAGTTGTGGCTCACGGGCTCTAGAGCGCAGGATCAGTAGTTGTGGTGCACGGGCTAAGCTGCTCTGCGGCATGTGGGATCTTCCCAGACCAGGGCTCGAACCCGTGTCCCCTGCATTGGCAGGCGGATTCTTAACCACTGTGGCACCAGGGAAGCCCTTGATATAATTTTTAAAGGCCATATGTCTTATTTTCCTTCTCCCTCATGCATAATTTAAAAAGCTTAGTGCTGCTTTTAAAGGCCACACCTCTTACATTTCTTCTTTCACTTTTAAAGCCATTCAGTGTTTTGTCTTTACGACATCATTTTGACAGCTTTGTCTTTTTCTTCCAAAAAATTCCCCCGGCCTCTGTCAGATCACGATTCTTCTGCATTTTGCTTTTAGGAAACCCATGAGAGTATGAATACCATCTTTTGCTCTAGTCTGTACATGTGTGCAAGTGAAAGGTGAACCTAGGGAAAGGTGAGTGTAGTGAATAGAGATTGAGATGGTAACACCCTCAACCTTGCCCCTGCCTCAATGGGCTCCTTTGCTGGTGCATTAGAGCACTCTGGAAAGCAGAGTCAGAGGGTAGACCAGGGAGGATGGAATGATCACAGTTGGTCTTGTGCCTAGATTTCTCACAAACCTAGTGAATAATGGCTGAAATTAATGTAGGTGAAATGCAGTGCAGAAGTTTCAGAGATCAAGATAAAGAAAGAAAGATTTAAGTTTTAAAAAATAAAGCTCTCTCTGAAAAAAACAATGAGTAAAGTTCTCAGGAAGCTCGTGACTTACAAACTGTTGCTATGAGATAAAGTGAATTCTACAAATCTCTGGGCCTTTCCACTTCTCCCTGCACAGCTGTTTCCAGAGTAACTCAGACCTTCAGAATACAGTCCACACGGTGGCCGCCTTAGGCTCGTTATTTTGCAGGCAGTAGAGCATTGCATGATTTCTAAAAAGTTATTGTTAAAAATAAATTTTATGGAGTATTGTATGCAGTGCACAGTGTCTTTCCAAGACAAAAATTGGGCAATTATTGAAATGTTCTGCTCATTTCAAGCATTGAAACAGAGGAAGTAATAAAAATGTATCTCCTAGTTTGGTATTTTTCATTATTTTATAGGTACAGTTTGGCAGCTTGAATAAAAGTGCTACCTCGGTCTTAGTAAAATGAATGAATTAGTTCTATTTCACACACCAACTTTAATCTTTATATCTCATGGACATATAATCTTGCAATATTTATTTAATGATATTTTGAATAAATAATTCATTGATGGAACAGTTCTGACAGCAAGATGATTTGCTCTGTGTGAGGGAAGTGCTAACACTAGCAGAATTTATACTTCCTTACTTTATGTATAAGATAAATTTTTACTCATGAACTCAGTAATCCTCTGCTAATTTGTACCAAACAACTTTTCTCAGAGGCAGAGGGACATGCCCATCCAACCTTGCTAGATGGGATATTTTGGGGTCTCTAGGGAGAAGTGAGAGGTTAAAATATTTGTCTTTTTTTCCCCAATTGTGGTAAAATATACATAACATAAAATTTACCATTTTAACCATTTTCAAGTGTACAGTTTGTTGGCGTTGAGTAGATTCACATTGTTATACAACTTTCACCACCATCTATTTCTAGAACTTTTTCATCTTCCCAAACTGAAACTATACTCATTAAAAACTAACTCCTCAACAATCCACCTCCCCCACATGCCTGCCCCCTGGGGTTACCACCATTCTACTTTGGTCTCTGTGAATTTGGCTACTCTAGGTAGCTCATATAAGTGGAATCATATAATATTTGTTTTTCTGTAACTGGCTTATTTCACTTAGCATAATGTCTTCAGGGTTCATCTGTGTTGTAGCATGTGTCAGAATTTCCTTTTTAAGATGGAATAACATTCCACTGTATGTCTCTATTACATTTTGTTTATCCACTCATCTGTTGATGGGCTTCTGAGTTGTTTCTACCGTTTTGGCTATTGTGAGTAATGTTACTATGAACATGGGTGTACAAATATCTGTTCAAGTCTCTCTCTTCAGTTATTTTTGGTATATACTCAGAAGTGAAATTGCTGGATAATTTAATTCTGTTTAATTTTTTTGAGGAACTACCAAGTGGTTTCCAACAGTGGCTGCACCGTTTTAACTCCTACCAGCAATGCTCAAGGGTTCCAATTTCTTCAAATCCATGCCAATTATTATTACTTTCTGTTTTTGTTTGTTTGTTTGTTTTTACAACAGCTATCCTCGTGAGTATAAAATATCTCATTGTGGTTTTGATTTGCATTTCCCTGATGATTAGTGATGTTGAATATCTTTTCATGTGCTTACTGGCTATTTGTATGTCTTCTTTGGAGAAATGTCTATTCAAGTCTTTTGCCCATTTTTAAATCAGGTTGCTTGTTGTTCTGTTGTTGAGTTGTAGGAAAGTCTTGTCTCTTTTTAAACTGTGATTTTATGGCTATTTATCCTAAGGCTTGATTTCCTCATCTTTAAAATTAAAATAATATTATTAACTACCTCAAAGTTGTAAGGATTTCATTAGATAAGTCAAATTCTTAACAAATCACTTGGCACAGAATATGTGCTCATTAAGTGGTATTTATTATTTCTTGTCATGTCACACCCAAACCACAGAGGTTGTAGGGATGGAGCTGAGATTTAAGCACACAGATCTGTCCATCTTCAGAGCCCTAACTCTTAATGATAGTTTAGCATGACAGATAGCATGTAAGTAACTTTTTCTTGATCTTGTTTATTTTTAAATACTCCCCACCACAGTGCTGTTAGGCAGTAAGTCTGCCTAGTCTATTTGTCTATTTCAGAGTTATAGGAAACAATTCTGAACTGGTGATGTACTAAATAATGAGATTTTACTCTAAATTCAAAGAAAGCAATTATTGCAATTTCAAGCAATTTAGCTTCCTTTTGAGATTATAGCACTATTTTGGTTCTTGGTAGATTCTAGTTTAGAAATTTTTCATCATTCTGAACAGTATTAATTCTAAAACTTGTGTATGAGAGTTTAAAAGAAAAGTTTCTGTCTTGTAATTCATTCAGTTTTAGTGTTAATAGCTCTTATACTGAGAGGAAAGAGAAATATAGGAAACAAAGCAACTACTACCAGATGAGTAAAGAGAGCCTATACAAGGTGGATCCAGGCAACTAACCAAACAATCCAAAGCCCTGTTGCCAACTCTGGCCAGAAGTGTTTTGTGTTGCCTTTGTTCTGTGTCAAGAATTGATATCCAGTCTCTAGGGAAAACCCAGGGAAGGGTATCTCAGTGATGATGTGAAAACACCTGGAAACCTATTTCCAAAAGTCCAAATGTAGGTGTGAAATTATTTCTTGAACACTTAATCTCAAAATGACATCAAGCATCATTTGGCCTACATAATGGTATCATAAATACCTAATGAAGAAGCAGTGAATTATTGACAAGTGAAACAGAACTGTCACCAAGTGAAATGTAGACCAGAAGTGCCTTATGTGTATTTTACATGATGCACATATTTTATATGGAATGTGGGACCAGATTTCCATTTCGTAAATTACATAAAGAAGTCAAAGTCTGGGTGGGTGTTCCCCTATGACCGATGCTGCTATATTTCTTCTAGATATCTGAGACCTCCCCATGCTTAATTCTTTGAAACTTAGTCATGTGCTAAACCTGAGTTTTTCTTCTGTCAGCACAATGTCCTTATTATACACTTAAAATACATATGGTAGCCCTAAATCTATGGGGGTAAAGTTCATTAAATATGAATTTTTTTGGTAAAGTATATAGTATACCTTGTACAATTCAGGTGTAGGAGAAAAGATTACTGCCACTTGTGAAACAAACCTGAAATGTTCTGCCTGCCTGTGAGTCTCCCAAACAGCCTTCTTTTTTCTTTTAATATTTATTTATTTGGCTACGTTGGGTCTTAGTTGCAGCACGCAGGCTCTTCATTGCAGCATGCAGGCTTCTCTCTAGTTGTGGTGCGTGGGCTCCAGAGTGCGTGGGCTCAGTGGTCGCAGCACGCGGGCTTAGTTATCCTGTGGCATGTGGGATCTTAGTTCCCCAAGCAGGGATCGAACCCGCGTCCCCTGCGCTGGAAGGCGGATTCTTAACCACTGGACCACCAGGGAAGTCCCCAAACAGCCTTCTGAGTGCAGATCTCCAACAGGGTACAAGTGATATTTGATAGCTCATAATTTATCTTTTTAGATATTGACAACAGCGGGTATGTCAGTGACTATGAACTCCAGGACCTGTTTAAGGAAGCAAGCCTTCCTCTGCCTGGCTACAAGGTTCGCGAAATTGTGGAGAAAATTCTAGCAGTTGCTGACAACAACAAAGATGGGAAAATCAGCTTCGAAGAGTTTGTGTCAGTAAGTAATCTAATTGCTCTCCTGGCTACTGATTGTTTTGCTTCAAGCAGAATTTCAGTAATGTCATTGCTCTCTTTGGTTAAATCTGGCTTCAGAGACCAGATAATGCACTGCTTTAAAGTGGTGATGATGATGATAACAATAACAACAATAATTTCCACAGATAATTCATAAAACAAAGGAAAAAATTATTCTCAAATTGTTGGAATTGAAGTCAGGTTTAGATAATAATCTTTCATGCCCTACTAAAACTACAGATGAATTTAAATGCTTATTGACTATCTCCGTATGCAGAATATTTTCGTATCTTAGTACTTGGTCTTGAGAAGTGGAATATTTTTTTGTAACTGAAATAGCTAAGGTATGGAAGATATACCTCCTAGAAACCGGTTGTTTCCTTGTGATTGGTTATATCTTCAGTTTTGGTAAAGCCACCGGGTGAATTTTGATGCCAACTGTGGTTTCATTATTAAACTACCTTGAGACTCAGGGAACTGAAGAAGATGCAAAATAATATATGACTCCACCAATAAAAGAAAAATAGAACTGAATATTGTGTATCAGGTATTTCAAACCTCTCAGGCTCAGAGAGATGACTGAGTTGCCATTGGCAGCTGGTGGTTGAGGAAGAGCTGTCACTACCTTCCATCAACACCACCATGACTGTGTTTTTCATATGAAAGTTAATGAACTAATTTATTCACTAATATAATTGAATAAATATTTATGAAATAGAAATTGTCTGCTTTTGCATTCTTTATTCATCTGGCAAATATTTGAGCTCCTTTCTTGCCAGGAACTCAGGCACTGTGAGTAATGTGATGAACAAAAAGAGATGTAGCTCCAGCTTTCATGGAGTTTACAGGTGGAGGGGAAGATGGAATCACACAGATGGATAAAAGATAACTGTGATAAATGCTGTGACAGAGCAGGACAGGTCCCTTGAAAGTTTGTAGTAGAAGGAAGTGAACTTGGTGGGGAGGTTAGGGAACTCAGAGATTCAGGGAAATGGAAGACTGTCCCTGAAGCTGTGAAGACTGAGTTGCGATCTGAAGGAACAGATAAAAGGGGCAGGTGGGGGAAATGAGTACTGTGCAAGGCAGGCAGAGGTAACAGCGTGTGTAGAGCCTCTGTGCCTTTAGGGGTGGTGAATGCTCTCAAGCACTTGAAAAAAACATCAGTGTGGCTGGAGCTGAGATGCTAAGGGTTAGGAATGCGGCTAGAGAAGTGAGTCAGGTCATCAGGGTCTTGTAGGATTTTTGTTTTTATCCTAAGAGCAGTAGGAAGCCAGTGGAATAGAGTATGAATTAACATGATCAGATTTGCATTTTTTAAAACTCACTTTGTCTGCTGCATGGAGAACTGATTGCATTCAGTTTATCCAGGCTCTAGGGTAGCCAGTGACAGAGGGCCTGACAGAGGGCGTTTCTCTCTACGCCTGTGTAATTTCCAACAAAAGCTGACTTCTTGACTTTAACATGTATACGTTTGAGCTGTTCAGATGGGATAATATCTTTGTTAAGGCATTTTAAAATCTTCATCATGTAGCTAGTTATTCTTTAGTTTTTAGTACAAAAGACCATGGCAAGTCTAGGCGAACAATTTCAGTGTGTACACTTTGAGTTTAATTATAGGTTGGGGTGCAAACATTTGTCCATTTTGTGTTGTTATAAAATGACATGAGAGTTATCTGTCTACACAAGCAATAAGTGCAAGAACAACTGATTAGTATTTATTTTGATGTCATTCCGAATAAATAACTATCCTTTACGTTGCACGGATTTTAATGGTTATTTAATCAAGAGTCAATTTTACTTCTCTCCCATTGCAGCTAATGCAAGAGTTGAAAAGCAAAGATATCAGCAAAACATTCAGAAAAATAATTAACAAGAGAGAAGGGATTACTGCTATTGGAGGAACTTCATCCATTTCCAGTGAGGGCACACAGCATTCTTATTCAGGTAACCGACCACCTGCTCCAAATTTAATCTTTCAGTCATTGGTTCATTCAACAAGTCCTGTATGTCATCAAATCTAAGATGCCATTTACTGTAATTCGCACCATTGTTTTATGTGTCCTTGAGGGAAACTGAGACTAAATTATAAAGTGCCATCAGATTTGAAATGTATCATAATTTCAGAGGTGTCAGAATGAAAAATCCTAGAATTTATGATAAGTAATAATAAATGAGTTTTTACTATGTGTCAGGAACAGTGGATAACAGAATTAGAAACAGCAAAGTAGAAGTTATTTATATTTCAGCACTGAATGTGTTTAATCATGACCTTGGAATGGATTTTTCATCCTGACCCGTGAGATGAGTTTACTTTAGACCTATTTTAGGGATGGTGGAGAGGTTTATTGCAAGGACTTTCCATTTTGGGGAACTGAGATTCCTGATTCATCTTTTATCAAGCAACCAAATGACTGGTAGAGCACAGCACCTGATTTGCTTGATCTGATAGGATCACTGGATTGTTGCCCAGTGGGAAATCCAGAGTCACATTAACTCCTAAGAGGAGATGGCTTGCCCCATGCTAAGCTTGCTCCTCAGGATCAAGATGCCTAAAAACCTTTGGCCAAGTTCCTTTTGTTCATGTTAACATAATTAGAACTATGCTTTCAAAATTTTTGATAAAAAACTCACTTTAACTTTCCCCCCTCTTTCTTCCTTTGAGATCTGAATTTGTTAATTATCCTCTTGGTTCTCTTCCTTTCTAAATGGATTTTCCTCTTACAGTACACTCACACTTCTCCTACGCATTGTATATATTTTCCTAACTTTTTCCCACCAGGGAAGTGTAGTGGGGAAGGCAGTGGTCTATAACTCTATTTCTTGAAAGGTACTTACTCCTTAACTCTATTTCTGCCTGTCCATTCTAATGAAATGGCTTCTCCATTAAAAAAAAAAAAACTTTTTATTAAGGTATCATATGCATTTAGCAAAGTACTGTGATCTTACATGTACAGCTCAATGAGTTTTCACATGTGTATACATCATGTAGCTGCATTCATGCAACTGCCAACCAGATCAGAACACAACATTTCTATCACCTGAGTGCCTCCCTCTTGCCTCTAACAGTAACTGTCCACTTTCTGATGTCTATCACCGTAGATTATTTTTTTAGCTTGTTTATTGAGGTACAAGATGCACAGAGTAAAGTGCATACAGTGCCCTATTCTTAAGTATAATGGGAGGATTTTTTTAACCTATGAATACACCCATGTAACCATTATTTAGAACCAGATACAGAACATTTAATGGCTTTTAAAAAAAGAACAGCTTGGGTTTCCCTGGTGGCGCAGTGGTTGGGAGTCCGCCTGACGATGCAGGGGACGCGGGTTTGTGCCCCAGCCCTGGAAGATCCCACATGCCGCAGAGTGGGTGGGCCCGTGAGTCATGGCCACTGAGCCTGTGCGTCCGGAGCCTGTGCTCCGCAACGGGAGAGGCCACAGCAGTGACAGACCCGAGAACCGCCAAAAAAAAAAAAAAACAGCTTTATTTGAGATATAATTGAGATACCATAAATTCATCCTTTGAAAGTATAGTTCAGTAGTTTTTAATATATTCAGAGTTGTACAGTCATTAGCACCCTGTAATTTTAGAACACTTTCATTACTCCATAGAGAAACCCCATGCTCATTAGCAGCCACTCCCCATTTCCCCCTCCCCCCAGTCTCTGGCAACCATTAATCTACTTTTTATTTGTATAGATTTGCCTCTTCTGGAAAGTTCATGTAAATGAAATTATACAGTAGTGGCCTTTCACTTGACGGGCTTCTTCCCTGACATAATATTTTCAAGTATCATTCATGTTGTGGCATGTATCGTACTTCATTCTTTTTTATTGCTGAATAATTTCTGTTCTATGGCTAATATCACGTTTTGTTTATCCTTTCATCAGCTGATAGATTTTTGGGTTGTTTCCACTTTTTGGTTATTATGAATAATTCTGTATGAACATTAGTGTACACATTTTTTGTGTGGACATATGCTTTGAATTCTCTTAGGTATATACCTAGGAGTGGTCTTTTGGCAACTCTGTGTTTAACATTTTAAAGAACTGCCAAACTGTTTTCCAAAGTGGCCACACATTTACATTCCCACGAGCAAGGTATGAAAGTTCCCATTCCTCCACATTCTCGTCGACACTTGTTATTGTCTATTTTGTTTATTACAGCCATCCAGTAGTTGGGAAGTGGTATCTCATTCCTGGTTCCTATACCTGGAACACATTTCCTTTCCCTGACCATCTACACCTATTAAATATCTATCTTTCAAATAGTACCTTCTCCATAAAGCCTTTTCTTGATCAACCTAATGAGAAATGATTCTTTCCTTAAATTCCCTGAAACATTACTTATTATCACTCTTGTGGTATGTTCATTTCCCTTTAGTTACATTTCTTCGTATATCTGTTTTATCTTATCACTACCCTAAAAATTCCTTGATGAGAGGTACAGTATCTTAGTGATCTTTAAATCCCTAGATTCTAAGTCCCTAAGCAGGTATGTATAGTGAGGTAAGAAGATAAGAAGGCACATAATGATACCTACAGAAGTAAATGTTTGTGTCTTTATTGATTGTGTGTGTGTGTGTTGGATTGAATTTGGGGGTATCTACCAAATATGCCCTTAGGAAAATTACCTAGTTCTAGGAATTGGGGCAATAAAGAGAAAGGCCAGCTACCCTGTGATGGAAATGGGAATTATTTTCCTTTAAGTTTTATATTGTTAAATCATTTTTATATTTACATAATAATAATGAGGCAGTAGACCATTTTTCCTTTAAGTTCCTTCCTATTTTCCCCACTGCATAGCCCAACAATTTTTTCTGCCTAAAGATCACTGTTTTTATGCTGGAAGCCATGGATTGAGAAGTTGAGGATGAAGATGGCTGAGAGTAGGACTGGTATCTAGATGTGTCAGTTTTCTTTTTTTTTACTTTTTATTATTTTTAAAATAAATTTATTTTTGGCTGCGTTGGGTCTTCATTTCTTATAATAGAAATTCTACAGAAATGGAGCTATTTTATTCATTCAAATAACTTTTTTTTAAAATTTATTTTTATAATGGGGTTTAGCTGATTTTCACTGCTGTGTTTATGCCGCTCTACACACACTTGATTCTCTTGCGGAGACATACCAACACATAGGTTTTAAGATTCTTACTAGTCTGATATATTCCTCTGCAGTGAATAGGGGGTGTTGAGTCCACTTCATTGAGCAAGGAGTAGGTCTTGTCTATTACATATTTGATTTATGGAACGGTATCTGTGCTAATTTCAAGCTCTGGTTTTATGCATCACACCACCTCACCTTTCCCCTTAAGCAGGCATAAGTGTGTTTTCTAAATGTGAGACTCTGTTCTGTTTTGTAATTCAGTTCATGTGTAGCCATGTTTACATTCCCTCTATAAGTGATATCTCATGATAAGTTTCTTTTTCTGTGTGGCTTATTTCACTTAGAATCATCATACCTAAATCCACTCATGCTGCTACTGGCCTTATGACATCGATTTCATGGCTGAGTGATATTCCATTGTACATAAGTACCAACAACTTCTTTATCCATTTTTCTCTTTCCTGGGATATTTAAGGTGTACCGAAGTCGAGGTTCTTGTAAACAGAGCAGCCCTAAACTTTGGGGTGGCTGTGTCTTGTTGATTTTTATTTTTCTCAAGATATACGCCCATGAGTGGAAGTGCCCTATGCTCTCTAGCTCTGTATTTTAGATGTTTTAGGAAACACCATACACTTCTCCAGAGTGGCTGTTTGCAATTTACATCCCACCCATCAGGGTAACAAGGCTCCCTGTTCTCCATGGCCTGTCCTGCCTTTCTGGTTTTTACACTTTTTTCGGATGGCCCTTTTAAAATTTTTTTTTTACATCTTTATTGGAGTATAATTGCTTTACAGTGGTGTGTTAGTTTCTGCTTTATAACAAAGTGAATCAGTTATACATATACATATGTTCCCATATCTCTTCCCTCTTGTGTCTCCTTCCCTCCCACCCTCCCTATCCCACCCCTCTAGGCGGTCACAAAGCACCGAGCTGATCTCCCTGTGCTATGCAGCTGCTTCCCACTAGCTATCTACCTTACGCTTGGTAGTGTATATATGTCCGTGCCTCTCTCTCGCTTTGCATTCAAATAACTCTTGATTAAAACTAGTATTTCTGTTGTAAGTTCCAAATCACAACTCTATGAAAGTTTTTTGGGGGGCAGGTGAATTTATTGATGTGGTTATTTGTTTCTTGTATTTTTCCCCCTGGCATATATGAGTGTGTGTGTGTGTGTGTGTGTGTGTGTGTGTGTGTGTGTGTGTGTGTGTGTAAGCTGACCGCTGGTGTTTGGTTCCTGATCCACTAGCTTTCAGAAGGAATATATATTTGGAAAGATTTTAGAATCAAACCGAATATTTATTGTGCTAACTTAAGGTATATGACTTACTCTTCCCTGATATATCAGATGAAAAAAGTGGAATGAATTCCCCTTTTTCTTTAAACCTACGCCCTCTTAAACACTTTATTGTTTCAGTAAGGTTTTAAAAATTGGCATTTATTATTTTTGAACAGAAATATAAAATTACATTTTTGCGGTGCAATTAATTTTGTGAAATGAGGTATGCCAACTAAGATTTTCTGTTTTCAGAGGAAGAAAAAGTGGCTTTTGTTAACTGGATAAACAAAGCCCTGGAGAATGACGCTGACTGTAAGCATCTCATACCTATGAATCCCAATGATGGCAGTCTTTTCAAATCACTTGCCGATGGCATCCTTCTTTGGTGAGTTGAGCATTGCGTTCAGGGAGCTATGTTCTTACTGTCCACTGAAGAGCATTCAGTGAAAACTACAATTCAGTGAATCCATTGTCTTTTGAAATTAGTCAACAAGTAGCTACATTAGTCTTGAAATTTTTATATTTTATATATATTATATAGAAAATCAAGTACTATATATTTTCCAACATTTTCTTTCAAATGCAATCTCTTATTTGGGATCTTTTTCATGTTTCCTTAACGATGCCAGGAAACTTTTGAGTTACTCCTCTGATGCATTTAATAATGTTCACAGGCTTTCTTTCTTTTCTTTTTTTTTTTTTTTGGCCGTGCCACGCAGCTTGCAGGATCTTAGTTCCCCGACCAGGGATTGAACCTGGTCCTGCTGGCAGTGAAAGCGTGAAGTCCTAACCACTGGACTGCCAGGGAATTCCCCATTGTTTCTTTCTTCACTTCTCAGTGTGGGACTGTTGATCATTGACTGGGACAGGAACATGAGGAAATATAATAGAACTATATATCTCATTTGTGCTTAAATCAGATTAACATTTTAATTCAATCTTGTCATATCCATGGCTCTTTGCAATCTATTTCTGCTCACTAGATTGTAAACTCTCTAAGGGCATCTCTTTGTCCTTGTTGTGTGTACTAAAGTCCCAGCATACTTCTTTGAACAAAGCAGATATCTCTTATTTTTTAAGTTTATAAAAAAACAGAAGACTTTCAAAGAAGAAAACCACAAATATTCTTAGCACCCATAAATAGCTATTATTGATATTCTGGCACATTTCCTCAGTCTTTTTTCTGTGTTTTTTAGTTAAAAATAAAAAACTATCCATGAGTACAGGATATTAGTTTTTAGGACATTACGTATACAATATACCTTGAATTCTACCTACAAGTCTGATCTGTTCCTCTGACCTTCAGAGGAAATTCCTATTATGAATTGAATGGGTATTTTATTACCTTTGTTTTAAAATACAAAATGTATTCTAACATACAGAGATAAAATTTATATTAGTTTCTTTTAAAATGTTTGAATTACTGAAATTTCAGACCAAGTCTCTGGCTCTTCATCTTTCTGCAGCAACAGTAATTTTAACGCTGTTGATATCACTGTATGAAATTTGCCTTCTTGAGGATTTTTTTGTTCAACATTTCAGGCTGCTGAATGTTGATGATCATTAAAGGAAATAAAGGCAAGATTCACATAAAGAAAATGCAAGAGTGTTTGAAAACAGTTAGAAGGAAATGCTAAGATTACAATTGCAGTGAATGATGAATGTGTTTTAGGTTAGGGAATATTTCTTAGATTTTTAAAATTAAGTCCCTGACATGAATTATAGTATAATATTTCAAAGAAATGGATGGTTACTTTTCAAAATTTAACTTTATTGTCTACTTGCAAAAATAAACTGAAAACATTTGTGGGAGTCTTAAACTAAATTATTCCCATTTTCTCTTTAGTAAAATGATCAACTTATCTGAACCAGATACAATTGATGAAAGAGCCATTAATAAGAAGAAGCTCACCCCTTTCACTATTTCTGTAAGTATTTGTCCTTTGCTAGTAATCATGTTACTGTAAGGATCATGGATCCCTTATTAATGGATCTTTAGGCCCAGGCAAATCCTTTGATTTAACATAATTTTTGTTTCCTATTAAAAACTAGGTTTTTACTAAGTAAAAATTCAGCTGCATTTTTTAATGAAGAAATTAACATTCAAAGTACGTTGGATGAAATTTAAAGTAGTGTTCAGATTATGTTACTCAACTATTGTAGTTACTGAGTTATTTTTATTGATGAATATTCGCTTGATGCCAGCGTTTTTGTTGGTTGATTGAGATAAGAATACCCCATAGTTTTACCACGTGTTTTACCATTTCACAAAATTTTCGCTATTCTTTCTGTACTAGATTGTTCTGTAGTCAGCTTCTCCATTCAGATCTTGTTAAAGTCCGGGAATTTATAGTCACCACACTTTTTCCCTCAAAATCTCTAGATAAATAGGGGAATATCAGTATCTACTAAGTACATACTAGGTACCAGTCACTGTTCTGAACACACCACATGAATTATCCCTTTGACTTCTCCCAGCAGCCTTAAAGTAAGGTGGATGCTATGATTTTACAGATGAGGAAACCGAGGCACTGAGAGGTTGCACAGTGGCCGAGGCAGGATCTGGTCCCAGTAGTCTAGCTCCAGAGCCCATCCTTTTAATCACCAAGCTATACTGCCACTCTCATGTGGTGGTAGTAATAAGCAACTAAGTTAATGTGCTAGTCACAGCTGTAGCTATTAAAAGTGAGTTACTGCTAGGCTGTTTCCTTTATTTCTGTTGGCAGGTATAATTCTTGACTTTGCTAAGGTTGTTAAGGCTCTTCTATAAGGAAGCTATGACCTTGGAGTAGTGATATGTGGTTAGTCTCAGACTATCCAAGGGGTCCTCCCATTTCCCGTTATTCTTGAGCAGTACAGAATTGGCTGTTGACTAACATGGCTTTCTTGACCCCCTTTTTCCAGTAATGTTACATATTCCTAGCAGAAACTACCATTCTTGAAAAAGCCCCTTTCTGACTGCAATTGCCAGAAGTTTATTCTCCTTCATATCTTGTGTCAGGATGTTTCCTCTAATATCTATCATTGTTGAAAATATACATCTTATTTTTAGAATACATGTGTCACACAATTTTTTATGGCCCTAATCTGAAATGCAACATTTCTTACTATTGTATAAATTAATTGTACGGTTTTACTTTTAATACTTATATGCAGTGCATTGGAGAAAATGAAGAAAAATGTTCTGTAACTATAGGATGGGTCTGAGGGGCTAAGTTTTTTATACTTCTATTTTTAGAGATAGCATTCTTCCAATATGAGTAGGGATAATAGTCGAGGTCTCTAAGATGCTTGAAAAAGTGTACTAATGTAGAATGAGAAAAGATAGCCCTCTGGGAAGGGGCAAAGTGTTACTGTGGTTATTAAATCTGTTTTGTTTATTCAGTAATTTTAGAGCTCTGGGAATAGATCTGCTAGACAGCTACCCGTTTCCCATGAAACTTTATCTCGAAGAAGCCTAATTCATTTGTAAAAGATTGTGATAATATAGTTTTTCGCCTCATGATGATAGGTTGGTAAAGTATCATGATGTATGAAAGAAGAGAAATATAAAAGAATGAAAATGACACAATAACTATGAAAGCAAGGGAAAGAGATCAAGTAGCTAAGAGTAGGACTCATTTATGATCTTGGATGCTTGGTCATCTCTCCTTCTACCCAATGTGTTGCTGAGCTGCATTCTTTTGATTGTTTGTCATTATTGAAAGAAAAATAATTATATGAGTAAGAGTCAAACAGATGGCAATGATTTAGGGACCTAAAAGTCAGGAAACTAACACAAGAGTAGGTATAAGAGATTGAATCTGTTCCTTATAAATGTAAAAAATCCATTGCAATTGATATACTCACATATATACAAGGTGTGTATGTATATACTTTACACTTACATATGTTTACAAGTGTACACACACATATATGACCTTAATTTCAATTACACTTTAAGTAGGGAAAACATAAATCTCATTTGGACATTACAAATGCAGTGAAAACGATGGTATGTGAAATAAGGATGAAATCTGAGTAACAAAGAATGCCTTTGTCCTTACCCGGTAAGTGTTTAGCACAGCCCTCTAAAAAAAATCATTAACAAAAGTGGACTCATCTGGAATTGAAGCTTTATTGGAAATGAAAATTTGCAAAGTGGTATGAATTAAAAGAAAGAAAACTTGCAATCCCTATTTGAGACTGTTAGTAAAGAGTTGGATAGTTAATCAAAATAGAAGGGACATGAGAAACCATCTAACACAGCAGTGTAAATTTTTCTGCCTGGTAAAGTGGGCTCTATCTTACACACAGACAATTCACTGATGCACAGAAAAGATGGGAGAGAATGGATGGCTTATCCAAGATAAACTGCCATGTTTGCTTGATTGTTTTGTTAGTATCTCTGTAAGGTAAGATATCCTATTTTACAGATGAGGACACTGAAACACAAGGAGGAACAACACCTCTCTTATGTCTCCGTTGTTGAAGGTTCCCTATTGTTCTCGCCTATCCCCCCCAAAACAGGTCTTCAGGAAGGAAGGTTGAGCACTCAGGGCAGTTGTCCATGTTAGGACTTGGAGAGCAACCTCTGTATGGGGTTCTCCTGTTACTTCGTGTTCTTTAGAATCGGCTCTAGACAATAGTGGTCATCCCATTCCCTCATCTCCAGTAGGGCAATAATGTATTTACCAATTAGAAACTACCATTTATTTGAGGAAGCACATTTTAGCTCCTTATTTTCAATCCATTTTTAGCCAATTACTCAGAAGTCATTTACTATACTTGTAAAGCCAACATTTTTGAATAAAATTAACATCGAAGGCTGGTTCTCCATATATCACCAACATAACCTGTTAAGACAAAGCTGAGTTTTACTGCTTACAGCAGTAAAAGAAAACACCACCTGCAAATCTGTGGCAGTGTCTTCAACCTGAGGTTAGAACTGATGATTTGGAATTGTGGTTTAAGGTGGGTCTTTCACTGTGGGAGAGGGGAAGAGAGGAGACTAATGACTGGGTAAGGATGATGATGCAACTGCTGCAACAGTCAGAACTGGTGGAAATTGCAAGGGGAGGATTTCAAGGCGAGGGTGTCAAAGAATCTTTTAGAGTATTAACTGTCCATTGATGCTTTCCACTGAGGAGCTGATAGGTCTTGGAAGTAGTGGCTGCAATGAACAATCAAATGTTTTGCCTTCTTCTCCTGGAAGAATAAAGTCATGCCAGTGAAGACAGAGGAATAAGTGCAAAGTCACATTAAGGTGTGGTTTCCTTGTCACTGTCCAGGCTGAGAAAAGCAGTGGAAAGTTTTGGTTCTCACTAGTTATTACAGTCAATTTGGTGAAATTACATATTTCTTCTGGCCACAGTACCATGCTGTCAATGTAATGGGTCATTGCAAGATTAACACTATTACTGGAAAAATTTTCAGTCCAGTTCTTTCCCCAGCTAATGCATTCTGGGGAATCACAACCAGAGCAAACATTCTTTATGCTCTTGGAAATGAAGAGAGAAACGTATTACTGGTCTAGCGTAAATTGACAGAGGCTGTCTCTTGAAAGTTATATTGATTTGATTTAAGGTAATTAAACATATCTGAAGGTAGGAAAAATCTTCTGAATATCTAGAAAATACTTGAAATTTACTGAAAATATTTTCACAATTATCATGTTTATTTAGGTTGTAAATATATTGAAGGATTCTCTGGTTCTGCCTTCTTTTGGGAGAACTGCATTTAAATGAATATTGCTTAATACTACTACAAAAATAATTTAATTCCAAATGCTTACTTCAGTTACCCTTGACTAAACACCAAGAGATACAGCCACTTACTTGGAGCCCAGCAAGATAAATTGCTTCAGCATACTGTAAGAGGAAGCCATTGAAATAATCACTGTGCTTTGTAAACCTTTGTGTAACTTCTGGCTAGTAAACATAAAAATTTAAACAAACTGTGGGAGCAGGGGCCCCACCCAAACGTGGACTGTAGAAATAAAAGAGGAAAAGACAATCTCTACATTTTCCCCAAAGCAAATCAAACACAATTAACAACAAATCCCCTAGCTCTTAAAGTTACCTCCTCTTATCTTTGGTGACTTAAAAGTCTGACTGTATTGATTATTTATCACCATTAAATGGCCAAAAAAATAAGGCCTAGTAGCAAACAGGCCACCGTGCCTTTCCAAAAGGTGAAAAGTTGATCGGAAAAATGTCATCGGTACATAGTATGCATTTGTTATTTAGGGAAGAAATTTGAGGAGGAGGGAATAAAAAAAAAAAGTTAAAAGCCAAGGTAACTGTAAATTTTTCTAATTCAGTGTCTTTTCCAATTTGCTGCCTTGTGTTGTCCCAAACTGTTTTTTTGTTGTTTGGTGGCTCTTTTGTTGTACATTTGTGTTTCTGATCACTGGTATAGCATTGATAGATGACAGCTAAAGCAAAAATTAATTAATATCATTAAATAAATATTGCCCTCAGTTAAGCTTTTAGATTAAAATTAATGGCATGTTTGGATAAAAAAACTTTAAGTTACCCTTTTTTTAGGTTTATTTGAAAATAATTTCAAATGTAGAGAAAGTTGCAAAACTAAAAACTATACAAAAACACTCATACATCCTTTACCTGGGTTCACCTGTTAGTGGTTTATTGCACTTTAATATTTGTGCTCTCTCCCTCGTGTGTGCGTGTGTACACAACCTTTTTTCCTGGACCACTTGAGGATAAGTTACATACCTTATCACTCTTTACCAGTGAATTCCTTAGCATATATTTACTCAGAACAAGGATTTTCTCTTATATTACCACAGTATAGTTATCAAGTTTATAAATTTGTATATTGAGAGGCACAAGATATCTGTATGTCTCTTATAGTTGATGTTAGTTTTTATCATCAGGTTAAGATGTTACCCAGTTTCTCCACTGTATAATTACTGTTTCCTTTTCTTTTTCTCCCTTGCAACTAATAAGCAGTCCATGAGGAAACACTTGAAGGCTATGCAGATATCCTGCTCCATAACAGAATTTTCCCCTAGATTTTAGATTCCCTAGATTGATGATTCTTTCCTAACAGGGTCTTTACCATGATGGTTGCAAAATTATGTTTCTTTTTCAACTCCAGCACTTCCTCCACATTTACTAGTCTTTTATTTTTTTATTTTTGTTTTGCGGTACGCAGGCCTCTCACTGCCGTGGCCTCTCCCGTTGCGGAGCACACGCTCCAGACGTGCAGGCTCAGCGGCCATGGCCCACGGGCCCAGCCGCTCCGCGGCATGTGGGATCCTTCCGGACCGGGGCACGAACCCGTGTCCCCTGCATCGGCAGGCGGACTGTCAACCACTGCGCCACCAGGGAAGCCCTAGTCTTTTATTATTTGGCATTCTTCTGTAACCCAGAGACCTCTCTTCTCTCTCTCTGTCATTGATAGGACTCAGGAATCCCTACTTTTTCCAGTGGCTTAATTCATTGCTGTGCTTGATTATTTTGGTGCTTAACTTGTCCCAGATTTGGCCATAGAGAGCACCTTCAAGATGGCTCTGGGCCATTTTTCCTTTTTTTTCCATTGTTGTAAAATACACATAACATAAAATTGACCACTTTAACCATTTTTAAGTGTACAGTTCTGTGGCATTAAATACATTCACATTGCTATGGATTCATCAATACCATTCTTCTCCAAAACTCTTCTCATCCTCCCAAACTGAAACTCTATACCCATTAAATAATAGCTCCCTGGGGCTTCCCTGGTGGAGCAGTGGTTAAGAATCCGCCTGCCAACGCAGGGGACACGGGTTCAAGCCCTGGTCCGGGAAGATCCCACATGCTGCGGAGCAACTAAGCCCGTGTGCCACAACTACTGAGCCTGCGCTCTGGAGCCTGTGAGCCACAACTACTGAAGCCCATGAGCCACAACTACTGAGCCCATGTGCCACAACTACTGAAGCCTGTGTGCCTAGAGTCCGTGCTCCGCAACAAGAGAGGCCACCGCGATGAGAAACCCATGCACCGCAAAGAAGAGTAGCCCCCGCTCGCCTCAACTAAAGAAATCCCACGTGCAGTAACAAATACCCAATGCAGCCAAAAATAAATAAATTAATTAATTAATTAAAAGAAAAAAAGCTCCCCATTGTCCACTCCCCCATCCCCTGGCTATCACCATTCCACTTTCTGTCTCTATGAATTTGGCTACTCTGGGTACCTCATATAAATGGAATCATACAATAGTTCTTTTTTATGACCAGCTTATTTCACTTAGCATAATGTCTTCAGGATTCATCCCTGTTGCAGCCTGTGCAGAATTCCCTTCCTTTCTAAAGCTGAATAACATTCTATTGTATGCCTATACCGTATTTTACTTATCTGTTTATCTGTGGCTGGACACTTGGGTTGTTTCCACCTTTTGGCTTTTGTGAATAATGCTGCTACACACATGGGTATACAAATATCTCTTTGAGTCCTAGCTTGCTTTTTTCTTTGAGTAAATATCCAGAAGTGGATTTGCTAAACCATATGGTACTTCTGTGTTTAATGTTTTGAAGAATAGCCATACTGTTTTCCACAGAAACTGCAGCATTTTATATTCCCACTAGCAATGCACAGGGCTCCAATTTATCTACATCCTCTCCAACACTTGTTATTTTATTTTGTTTTGTTTTTAATAATAGACATCCTGATGGGTGTGAAGTGGTACCTCATTGTGGTTTGGTTGACGTTTCCCTAATGATTAGTCATGTTGATCTGCTTTTCACGTGCTTACTGTTCATCTGATATCTTCTTTGGAGAAATGTCTGTTCATGTCGTCTGCCCATATTTTAATCAGGTTGTTTTATTGTAGTTGAGTCGTAGGAGTTCTTTCTCTCATCATAATTAGAGCTCATACTCTAATTGGGGGTGATATAAAAATAAATATATAAGTATATAACATGTCGGAGAATGATACAGAGTAAAATAGAGAATAATGAGTGCCAGCAAAGGCTGTGGTGATGCTTGTTATTTTGTGTAGGACAATTGGAGAAAGCCATTAGGTGCATTTGAGCAGTGTAAAGGAATTGTGGATATTTGAGGAAAGTGTGTTCCAGGCAGAGGGAATAGCAAGTTCAAAGGCCCTATAGAGCTGGAACAGAGTGAGTGAGAGGAGATAGTGGGAATGATAGGGGAACATTTGTAGGGTTTTAAAGCTAGGGAATGCCGTCAGGTCCGTATTTTAATAAGGTTACCAACAGCAGGGTACTATGGAAGGTGGGTTTTAGAGAGCAAGTCTGAGCATGGGTGTTAGGAAGGAATTAAGAAACTTGAAGAAAGGTACTGACAGTTTCCAGCGGTATTTAGAAGGTGGAATTGACAGAAATTGGTCACAGGATGTTAGAGGCAAGAAGAACAAGGATTCTGCTCAGGTTTCTGACTTAGGAAGAAAGAAGCAAGAATGAAGGTTGGTCCTGTCAACCAAGACAGGAAATAAAGGAAAAGCCAGTTTTGACAGAGGATTAGAGGAAGACTAGGGAAGCATGGCCAGAAAATTGCTTCAATTATGGACATGTTGAGTTTGAGATACTTGTGAAACATCCAGGTAGACATAACCAAATATGTATACAGGTGTAGAGCTTAGAGTGGGTGCTGGGAGGAAGTGTGGCCTGGAGATACGGCTTTGAAAGTCATTGGCATATAGAGGTGATATAAGTACTACTTATGTTAAAAAACTGGGAAGTTTCACCATCCATTGTGTCTTATTTACCTTCACAACTTGTTGATAAGAGTTTAGAAAGTACTTTCTCACGTGTATTTTTCTTTGTGGTGATTCAGGAAAATTTAAACCTAGCCCTGAATTCTGCCTCAGCCATTGGTTGTACAGTGGTCAACATTGGTGCACAGGATCTCAAAGAAGGAAAACCTCACTTGGTCTTGGGGCTCCTCTGGCAGATCATCAAAGTTGGTCTTTTTGCTGATATTGAGATTTCCAGGAATGAAGGTAAGGTCATCAAAAATATTTACTTTTCATTGATATATACTTACTGTGGGAAAAATTTATATTTCATTGTTTTCCTCTTAGCCCTGATTGCATTGCTAAATGAAGGTGAGGATCTAGAAGAGTTGATGAAGCTTTCTCCAGAGGAATTACTGCTGCGTTGGGTGAACTACCATCTGACCAATGCAGGATGGCGTACCATCAGCAACTTCAGCCAGGACATTAAGGTTCATATTTTAATGTTCAAATTTGCGACATACAAAAAGGATGTAGATGCATGTCAAGAACAAAAGGAGTTCAGACTTAATTTGTATGTGTGTGTGTGTTATGGCTGTGATTTTTTTAAACAAAGACAAAAAAGAACTTCAACCACAGACTTAAATTTGAATTGAAGTTTAATTCACAAGCACAGTGTAGAAAATGAAATTTTTGCATTTCTCTGTGTGAGGTGGATCCCCCACTTATAATCACAAAATCTTTTACTAAAAAAACCCAAAAAAACTGTTTTATTGGCTTTTAAAAAGAAATACAACTTGTTGTGAGGGGAAAGAGATGCTAGCATTAGCAGATTAAAGTATCGTTTCCCTTTTTGTATGCCACGGATAGATTAGATTATAATGAGAATGACAGTCTGTTAATTTGGACTGAGAATTATGTCTGTTGCTAGACTAGAGGCCCTTGTGGGCTTGACCAGTTTAATAGTTACTTCCACTTTCTCAATAACCAGCTAAGAGGAACCCAAAGTATCAGAGGGCATAGGGAATCAGTAGACAAAAGGGGGTCTTCAGGTGTGTCTCTGAACCAAAGTAGCTTGAAACACTTCCCTCCCCACTGGAAGACACTTGTCAAGGAAACTTGGCCCTAATCTTAACTGATGCTGATCCTTAGGAGTGTAAACAAATGAAAGAGGTGAGGAAGGGCCTTCCAGGTTTAGGAAACAGTGTTGCTAGAAGCTCTCAAGGGTGAAACAGCATAGTGCATTCAGGATCCTGTAAGCAATAAGTAAAGGTTACTAAGTTATTATTCCATTCTTTGAGATGAGGACAATTGCTTCAATTTGAGTACTTTTCCCCCTAAATCCAATGATGATTTTATTCATTTGAAAAATTCTATTTTGTTTCCTTCCTTAAAGGATTCAAGAGCCTATTTTCATCTGCTTAATCAGATTGCACCTAAAGGTGACCGGGATGATGGACCTGCCATTGCCATTGACCTTTCAGGATTTAATGTGAGTATAGTTTTTAATTAAATTTTTAAAAAATTTTGATAAAATATGCATAGCATAAAAATGACAATTTTACGTGTACAGCTCAGTGGCGTTACATTTGCAGTACATGCAACCTTCACCAGTATCCCTCTCCAAAAATTTTTCCTCATCACGTAGTGAAGTCTGTATCCATTAAACAATAACTCCCCATTCCCCTCTCCCAAGCTCCTGGTAACCACTATGCTACTTTGCGTCTCTATGAATTTGACTAGCGAGTACAGTCATATTTAGAGTACAGTTCGCTTCAGGCAGCATTCCCTGGTGGCGTCCTCAGCCCTTCATTAAACCTTGGCTCTTTGCTTTTCAGAAGTTATTTTTCATGCCCTAGGCTCTAAATTTCCATGCTAAGCCATCTGGCTGTCATGAGTGAGGAAGGGGAATTGCAGAATTCTGACCTTGAGTATGTGTGGAATCAACCCTACACTCACATTTCCCTGGTGCAACATCACTGGAACACACCAGGGTGCTTTTGCTGCTGTGCACAAGGAAAGGGAGCAACAAGCTGTTATTAGATTTCTAAGCAATTGATTATAAGTTCTTCCAACTTATATTTGACAATACACAAAATAAAAAATGGCAATTCCTAGTATTTTTGGTGTAGGAAGAACTGATACAAATCCTGACCCATCTAAACACATTTTATAGGAAGCCCATTCTTTTAGCATAAGTTCTAAGTACCAGGGATGGTTCTATCGAAACCTTAAAGTATGGTCAGATTATAGTTTGTATGAAAATCTATTAAGTACTTAAAGTGTAATATCCAGAATATTTAGTTTTAAAGGCAACTTGAGTCATCACTAATTAATTATATTTTATATTATTATAAAATCTAAAAATCAGTATTGCAAAATTTATAAATTAGCTTGAGTACAAAAATTAGGAAGTTAAAAAAACTTACAGAAAGTTTCAAACCTATTCAAAAGTGGGCAAACTTAATATACTGAACTACCATGTGTTCATCCCCCAAGTTCAACAACTATCAACTCATGGTCAGTCTTGTTTCTTCATTTATCACCTACCTATTTGCTTCCTCTTCCATATTATTTTGAAGCAAATCCTATACATGGTATCATTTCACCAATATGTACTTCTAAAAGATAAAGACCCTTTAAAAATATAACCATAATACCTTACATAACTAAAAAATTAACAATAATCTGTAATATCAAAATAACTAGTCAGTGTTGACATTTCCTGTTGCCTCATAAATGTCAGGTTTTCTTTTTATAATTTATCTGAATTAAGATCTGAGTAAGGTCCACATATTGTGATCTGTTCACGTCTACCTGAGGAGCTTTTTATTGCTGTTTAATAGCATTGAACCTATTGCTTTCTCTGATTTCAATTACATTTTATTTACAACTCTGGTGCACAGAATTAGATAAGTCATAATCCTTGGTCATGATATACTCTCATCGTGGGTCCAGGCATGTCCCTCTTTTTATTTATTTTTGTCTGATAGTTGGTTGTTTGTATTGAAATTGTAACAAGCTCATACAAACCCTCAATCCAACAAGAAAGCTAAGACTTTGACATCAGTTTACATTTAGCTGTGTAGTTCTTCCCTATGCCATCTCTCTGCGTCCCCTTAATGTGATAATCACCATCTTGAATCTTATGTTCATCGTTTTTTGCCTTTCTTTTGCTATAGTTTTCTTTCAACCAAATGTATTTCTTAAAAAATTAATTTTACTTTAAAAAAAATTTTTTATTGGGGTATAGTTGATTTACAATGTTGTATTAGTTTCAGGTGTACCGCAAAGTGAATCAGTTGTACATATACCTATATCCACTCTTTTTTTAGATTCTTTTCCCATATAGGCCATTAGAGAGTATTGAGTAGAGTTCCCTGTGCTACACAGTAGGTCCTTATTACTTATCTATTTTATATATAGTAGTGTGTATATGTCAATCCCAATCTCCCAATTTATCCCTCCCCTACTTATCCCCTGGTAACCATAAGTTTGTTTTCTACAAAATTTATTTTACTTTTTAACTTCATATAAAGTTTATCATATACTTAAATTTCATACTTATTTTGAACATATTAATGAGTCACTCATATTGTTATATGTCATTGTGTGAATATAACACAGTTTCACAGTTTTCATCTGCTCTCCTGTTGGTAAGCATTTGGTTTGTTTCCAGGGTTTTGCAATTGTGAAAAGTGCTGTTCCTACTGACTTTAATATTTTTTATATGTATCCCAGCTTGTTTTTCATTGAGAAAAGAGTCTACTGGAAATACCAGAGTAGAAAGGGTGAGATAGCTAAGCCTCTTAGCCAGAAAGCATTCTGGTATATGGCCTTGAGCAAGTTACCTATAATTCAGCCAGTAGAAGCTTACTGATACAATGTTTGAGAGTTTTGTTGAGTACTTCAGCAATGAGGGTGAAATATTCCACTGATCCCAGCAAGAAAACTCAGAGACTTGTTCTTACCGATTTAAAAGAAATGGGGAAGTTAATTTGGAATTCCTGCACATTCTGACCCTATTTTGAGCCATTATTTGATATATTTCCAGAAAAGTAGTTGCTTATAAATATGTATATGAATTATGCCAGTAAAAAGTTTAATCTTGAACATTTTTGTTTTATTTCATTGTTTAGGAGGAAAATGACTTGAAGCGTGCTGAATTCATGCTTCAGGAAGCAGATAAACTGGGCTGCAGACAGTTTGTTACTCCTGCAGATGTGGTTTCAGGCAATCCTAAACTTAATTTAGCTTTTGTAGCTAATCTGTTTAACACATACCCAAGCCTACACAAGCCTGATAATAATGACATCGATATGAATTTATTGGAAGGTATGCTCTCTCTGTCTTTAATTGATTCACTGTGTGTATCTTTTTGTGGTATTGTCCTACTTCACTGTCAGAGGTAGGGGATTGTGGTGGGAGATGAAGTTTACTGTGTGTAGGCATGTGCATTCATTAAAAAGTTCAACTTAAAGTCGTTTTTCATTTTGGTTAAAAGAGAATGCTGACGTAGATCTTACATGTCTGTCATTTCTCCATAAGAGTTTAGTGAAAACCATCATACATTTAAAACGTTCTCTTAAATGACCACATAACATAATTACACCACCAATATGGACAATGAATTATAGCTATTGGAAAAAATAATTATTTGTAGCTTTTTTCTCCTTTGAAAGCTACAGTTTGACTCCAGTATTGTTCTCTTTTTAATGTGTTTAGTGTACATGAAAAAATTTACAATATTCATTACTTGTCTTGTGTGTGGGCTATTGTTATCTGTCTCATAATTTATAATACTTTCCTGTTTTGCTTCATGAAATGCAGATTTGACCCCTCCTAATGTAGGTACTGTATTTAGTACTTTTCTCTACTCTATAAATATATTCATTCTGAATGTTCTTTTTATTAGTACCATTTATTCTTTCTGTCTGGGTTGATATTTATTTTTTGCATTGTTCACGTTGTGGTTTTTTCTCTGTCTTAATATGCCTAAAGAATGAATGATGACAAGCAAGAAACACAAATGAAACCTGATTAGGATAGCAGAGCAAGACTTGATTATGTAAACTGTCCACCTAATTTGCCTTCTATAATGATGGAATAGTGTAGTTGTTAACACATTAGAAATCAATTTTGACAACTGATTTCATGATTTGATGTAAAGCCTTTATCCCTCTGCTGTGAATAAACAAACTTATCTTTTTTTTTTAAGTTAAAAGTTTATTCTTTTTTTTTAATATCTTTATTGGAGTATAATTGCTTTACAATGGTGTGTTAGTTTCTGCTGTATAACAAAGTGAATCAGTTATACATATACATATGTTCCCATATCTCTTCCCTCTTGCGTCTCCCTCTCTCCCACCCTCCCTATCCCACCCCACCCCTCTAGGTGGTCACGAAGCACCGAGCTGATCTCCCTGTGCTATGCGGCTTTTTATCTCAAGTAATCTTTGGCAGGATCTGTTTAGATTCTATAACATAGATCATTTTGTATTACTTAGCTACATTACATTTACTAAATGTCATTGAAGCTTACAATATATGAATCATCATAATGACAAAAACATTCTCGGTGTCTAGTTCTTTCTCCTTATCTGTTTCAGCCTCTCTCCTTTTCTTCTGCCATCCTCACACTACTCACATGCATACTAAAACCCACATTAGTACCAGAACTAAGAGTAAAAACAGTGGCAGCAGTGGTGGCAGTTGTCAGAGGTTAGGGCCACTCCTAAAATAGTCTTCATGGTCGCCCTGGTTTGGAGAAGCTGGTCCTCAGGTGGGGATTCTTCCTGGTGGGGAGAACTTGATACTGCAGCGTTCATTCTCTCACATCACCCACCTTCTTCCCTTCTTCCCCAGTAAGGCAGAGTGAGAAGTCAGCTTCATCATCTTTTTCTCTTTGACTGCCGCAACCAGAGTTCCAAGGTCCTGGTCACTTTATGATTACAGCTTTTTGATTAATGAAAGAAGTTTCAGATTTAACAAATATGTTCTTTGAGGAATATGATTAATTCACTCTTTCAGAAGTTCACTAAAATAAAGATTGTGTTCTCTACATAGATATGTAACTGAGAGATAAGATAGGTTAAAAAATGTTGATTTTTCAGCAGAGAAATTTAGGGTGAGGGATTAGAACTTCTAAAAAATTAAAAAGGGAGACTGCTGTGTTTTTTTCGGTCTGGGAAATTTCAAAATTCCTCTGTGTCTTACAGTAGAAGGCATTGTTTAGAGTGGCATATTAAAAATGATCTGCTTTTTATAGTCACTGAACTCTTGCTAGATACCTTTTCCAACTTGCTCGCTCTCCTATTTGTCACGTTTGAATTCTTTTGCTAGTGTTCAGCATGCATTTGGAATTTTTCAGTGTGAATAGGATTGCTAAATATTTCCATTAGTATTTACTTTATTTATGTAAAAAGATACTTTGGGAAATATTTATCAGTCATCTTTATTTAGAACATATGTATGTCCTGATACATCTGCCAAAAATGAATTTGACTTTGACTGTCATTGGAATTTTTTCCTCTGTACATTTGTTTTTGTAGAGCCTTATGAAATTTGAAGCTTGACCGTATCATATCCCATATTCATATATTAGTATGTCCTCATTGGCAAAGAATTTTATCTGTATGGAATTAAAGAAAATTAAAAGCCCAGTTAAATATTAAATCTTTATATTAAATTGAGCCAAATATGTGGGCTACATACAGAGAGACAATCTCAGAATTCATTTGTGGTGATAGAAAATACAGAGACCATGGAATTAGACTTTGTCCAAATCACGGCACCAGAAAATACAGAGACCATGGAATTAGACTTTGTCCAAATCACGGCACCACCATTTAATAACTGAGTGATCTTTGTGAGCCTTGGTTTTCTCATATATAAAACAGGACTAATAATACTTACTTTGAAGAATTTCAGAGCAAGTTAAAATGACCTTTCATGAATGAATGAGTTTAGCATACAGTATGTGCTCAATAATGTTCAGGTCGGGAAGAGGAAAACACTTAATACATCACTTAGCACATATAGTGAGTGTTCAATATATGTTCCTTTTCTTTCCTCTTAGTAGCCTACTTTTAATATATTTGTTATTTTCTCTGAAACTTTTATCAGTTGCAGTGTCAGTTTGGCCCTGAACGTGAAAAGAGTGTTTTATAGTTCTTTCTCTCTTTTATGTCAGCAATTAAGATTTTACTTCTAAGATGGCTTCAGTTGTCTGAAATCCAGACAACATTTCCAGTCCAGAATACATATGTTTTTGTAATGCTTTACCATGGCTCTTGCGCAAATGCATAGTGCTTCTGGCTTTTAGCATTTATTTACCAAGACAATTTGAAATGGTATTAGATAAACAAATGCTCACTTGTAAAATCTGTTTTACTTTCCAGGTGTCAAAAATTAAAATAATGATATAATTAGTTTAGAACAATAGGAAGAAATAGGAAACACTGAAGTTTGTAATAGTTTCAGAACTCAGTCAAAATACAACTTTAATGTCTTTTATCATCAGGTTCAGCAGAAATTGCATATTACTTTAAGTAAAAATTAAATTATTGTTATACACTATCGATGTTTGTAATCTTAAAACATAATTTGGATTTTCCTAGATGGAAATAATGTAAAAATTCTCTAATTACCAGAAAAAAATTTATATACATAGCAAAATAATAGAATGTAATAGAGAAACACCTAAAAGGTGAACCCAAGTCACATGCATCAAGCTGTTGATCATAGTATGGTTATATTTATGTCACTTCCAGGAAAGTTCAGATAGTTAATTTGAACCTATTTAATAACTCCTAAAGCAAGGCAAGCGTGGGTTCTAGGAGTATTTAGTTTAACTTGGTTCTTTTTTAAAAGGTTCTCATATCAGTTATATATTATAAAATGGCAGTGGCAGATACAACAGACTGATCAGTTACCTTTTACAGACCAGAGGGAACAAAATGTAAGCAAGAAATTATATGGCTATGTAATTGAATAGAGCAAGAATTAAGGCAGATTCTGGGAAAGCCTTTAGGTAATGGTATTGAAAACCACATGAAAATACAGGGGGCAGATTATTTCCTGACCAGTTGGCACAAAAAAACAGAATCTTTTAGATTTTACAAGGTTTAGATTTCTGTTCTGGGGTGCAGGTATACACTGTGTGTGACACTCAGTCTGAAGATGACTGCAGGGATGACTGCATAGGGACTGGGCCCCTGGAGCTCAGGTGGTTAAATGTTCCAAATTGTCCTGGGGATCCCACATGAGGCAAAGTCCAGATGGTGACCTGGACTTGCCCATGGCTTAGAAGGGGTGAGAAGTGTAAATGTTTCAAATTTTCAAGAGTCTGGTGATGAGGTGTAGGGAAGGCCATTCCATTGTCTCCTAACTTGGCTGAAAAACAAACAGTAATATTTATAGATGGTCACTTAGGACAATCTGCAATCCAGGGGATGACCAGAAAGCAGACGTGGCAAAAAGAGCCCCCATCTCTCTCTGCCCACTTTGTGGCACACCAGAACCCACATTTCCCTTATGGATGGGGTAAGCACTGCTGTGAAGGGACTGCTCAGGGAGCGTAGGTAATCACAGGTTCAATAATAGTGCCTGCAGGAGTTTCTTCTTGAGGTGATCTTTGAGGTCTAGTGACTTACCCTGATGAAATGTGTCTTTGTCTTCGCACTCTGAATGGGGGCTGTGTCCCTTATGTATTTTCAGTAGGGACAATCTAAAATAACTCAGGAAGCCTGTAAAATAGTTATAGCCCCTCATTGCTTGTTTTTATATTACCTCTCCCCTTCATTGCTGTTTGATTAAAATGCAGGTTTGTGTGCTCAGACACTTTTCCTGTATAATCTGTACATAATCTGTACAAATTTGGAGATACTGCATTGGGGAAGGTACAGCTTTTCTATTTTTGTTTAATGTGCTAATGCTACCCTGAAAGGCTGCTTTATTAATTTTTAGCCAATCCCTTTTGCATGTAATCATTAACTACAGATAGGACCACATAAGTTTATCTGTTACTTTTCTGAACAGAGAAACCCATGGCTCAGTAATTCACAGACATCAAGTAAGGGGCTCTAGATGGAGACATTTAGAAAGCAAATGGAGGCTTTCTAGACAGGGAAAACAAGGACTTTGGCAGTAAGAGATTTTTTTCCCCCTAAAAAGATTGTAGTATCGTAGGAACCATGGCAAAGTATGTATGGCCAGTTTGTACCTGCCAGAATGGTTTAAAATAAATATAGTTCTTGATTTCTTTTGTCCTGAATCATCAGTGTGAACTTGTGTCTACTCTAGGAGAAAGCAAGGAAGAGAGGACATTTCGGAACTGGATGAATTCCTTGGGAGTCAACCCATACATTAATCATTTGTACAGGTAAATATTTTATGTGATTCAGCTTTATGGCCAGGGTCCAACTTTTCTAGTTTCAAATTGTAGGTATGTTTACATGAGAACATTTTCTAAAAATCTCAAGAATTTTAGCCAACATTTAGAGTTTCAGAATGCTGGGGATTGGCAATACGCTAGATTTTAAAAGAAAAGTATTATTTGAAAAGATAAGATTATGATAATATTAGTTATAATTTGTGATGATATAAATAACCAATTTAGTAAAGATAATCAGTTCATCTTGCTTTTTAATAATTACTAATCAGGAAAATAATAAATTATTTCAACTTTAACAGATTAGAAGAACAGTAATATTTTATAAATTGCTCTTACCATTTTATCAGTATTTTTCATTATAATTCACATTCTTTCTATTTATTTTTGCCCAAAACTTCAACTGTCCCGTAATTTGTTCAGTATATTTTTTCTAATTTGTAGAAATAACTTGGTTTCCCTGAGTACTTGTTTATTTTGTTCTTTCTTGTTTAAAAATGATGACACGTTATTAACATTGGTTGGACTAAGACAATATTTTTATTGAATCATTTCCTGTGCTCTCTGGTAGTGCTAACAATGTGTCTTTCTAGGTGTAGATGAGAGGAAACCTTCCTTCTCTCTTTATAATAAGATCTACCAGCATGCCTTAAAAATGCAAAAGAACTCAACTTCAGCTAATTGTATATTTTTTAGGAAAAAGGTCTAATTAACTAAACCTATTAATAATTTACACACCAAGGAAACTCATTATTATTTAAAATATGAACTGAAGATTAATGCCACAAAAGACCACGTTCACTGGGTAACTGAGATTTATGGTGCAGTTATTTCTTGGTGTATATTCAAAATAGTCTTTAAAACCGGTATTGCCTGATTCTGATAAATAGCGTTGACGTGACAGACTTAATTTAATAAAGTCTTTAATAGGAGTGTGTAAATCCTAGCTAGATGACGAGATATACATATTTAGACTGGAACTGCTGTTATAGTAGCAGGGCAGTAAAGGACTCAAATGCTGAAGGTAAAGAGGGGTTAGATCTTTATGGACTCATTTGAAAGAATGTCTATAATATATAATTGAGAGAAACTAATAATAGGACTACCGTGATATTATTATTTAAAAATTGAGTATATACATATGTGTATATGAATTTTTAAAAAATCTGGAGGGATGAATACCAAACTGTATGCAACCTAGAGAGGAGGGTAGGGTAGTAAGGAGACTTTTATTTTCAAACTTAGTAACTTAAATATGGGTTTTTAAATTTTTTTTTTTACAATGAGCATGTATTTTCTTTTTAAATTAAGAAATAAATTTAAAACTAGGGCATTAGGCTTTGTTGAAACTTCATGGTAACTTCATAAATGTCAGGAACACTAGAGTTCTCTGTGGTTGACAGTGGAGAAGAATTGACCACATTTTTTAAGCTAAAGATTATTTTTAGTTATTTAGATCCTGAACTGCTTAGCACAGGGCTTCTGGGTGTATGTAATTTTTGGAGGGGGAAAGGGAATTCAGAAAATTCTCAAAAATAACATAACCTTAAAAAGAACCATCGGGATATAGAAAAACAATAACCAGAGGTCTAGTTGGCACCAGAGCTGTGTGTCCATGAATTTGTGTCTGGCTCATATTTCTAAACCCACCTCTAAGTGATTTTAGCTCCTCACCTACTTACACCAAACCCAGACCAAAGCAAAATAAAAATTTAGATTGATTTTAACTGAAAATTCTCTCCTCTCAACAGGTTATTAAATATATTTTAAGAACTACTAGTCCTAGAATTTTTCTATGACAAGTTGGTTCTGGAACACATCTTAAATTCTCTGGAAATCATTTTAACTCTCTGGGCATCAGTTTCCCTATTTGCAAGACATGAGTAATAAACATAGAAATAAGAATGAATTCCTTTAGAGTAAAAAAGAAAAAAATCATGAAATAGGTGAGATTTCAGAACCTATACAACTACTTCAGTGATTTATTTTTCATACAGAGTTCTCCATGTGCTGATAGATAACTTAGCTCTTGATTACCTTCATCAAAGGAGGACTTTCTCCCTCCTTCACTCAGCCCAGGGCCCAGCCCCCTTCACGGCCATATGGTGTGTGCTCAGAGATGCAAAGTAACTTTAATATGAACCTTAGCAAAACATAACTCAATGAACAAGCTGTTGAGGGAGAAAAGTCAGGTAATTAATCACAGAGCTAGCAATTAAAAAAAAATCAATCACTGTTGCATTATGTCCTTAGCATACAGAATTGAAAACAGACTCAATAGACATACTCTGCACACCTCGGAAGAATGTGTTTTTCTGAATACAGAGTAGTAGTATTTTTACTTCAATAGCTCCTACTTGCTCATAAATTCCTTCCTCTTAATGCTCGCTATTTAACATGAACAGCTTCCTACTGAGTAGCTATTGTGATTTTTATATAATTTTTTTTTAAGTTTTAAAAACCATACTACATAAGTAATAGATGAACTCATTCTCACGGCACAAGCTTCAGGAAGTATGTATGTTAAGTAGAACAAAATAAAATATGATAATCCCTTTTTACTCCTCCCATATTCCTTTTTTTCCTGACCAGAGGTAATTGCTATTAACAGTCCATATCACACAGAGGTATTTAAATACTACTAATTTTGAAAATATTTTTAATAGATAATAAACTGTACACAGTGTTCTGCCTCTTTTTTAAACGTAATATGTTGTGTAAAGCTTTTCATGTTAGTACATAGAGATCTACCTTATTGCGTCTTATGGTGACCCAGGAGTCCATGGTATGGATAATTTATTCAACAGCCCCTACTGCCAGGCCTTTAGATTGTTTGCAAATTAATAAATACTCTGGGAGTGAATATCCTTGTACATATATCTTTGTAAATATTTATGAAAAAAATTTGGACAGATTCCTAGATTAGAATTTTTGGGTCAAATGATCTGTTCTGCCTGCCATTCTTTGAGCATTAAATGACCCTGTTGTATTTTTATAGATATAAGCCCATCTCCAGTGCGCTTAATAGAATCAGGTAGTACCAACATTTCCTTCTCCTTCATTTTCTTTTCCTCCTGTCTTAGTGACCTCGCAGATGCTTTAGTCATCTTTCAGCTCTACGAAATGATCCGCGTGCCAGTCGATTGGAGCCATGTCAACAAACCTCCGTATCCTGCTCTTGGAGGGAACATGAAGAAGGTGAATGAAATAATGACCATGGATATTTTCTTATTGTTCAGATAGAAAACAGAGGAGTTAGAGTTTTATAAAGCTTAGTAAAGTGTGGTCTGTCCCCACAGATTCAACCCAAAATGTGTTAAGCTTAATAGACTTTTTACAAGTGAGCTTTAATGTTTGGAAAGATGAAGGCAGTCCCCCCCAGTCAGATACTTAATATAACTGTTTTTATCTTTAGCAAGTTGTAATACTTAATGTTCTTGGAGATGTATCATAAATGAATTCCTATTTTATAATCACCAGAGCTTGATGATCTTTACTGGTTATTCGTTAATATTTTTCAACAAATATTTATCGATTAACTATGACCTGTACAGTGCAATGCCAGGATATAAGATAGTAAAAGGCATGGAGTTGGTCCTTAGGAAACCCTAAAGAAATTAGATATGTGTGCAAATAACTACATTACAGCACAGTGTATGCAAAAGTGAATATTATCAGTTTTAAGAAAGAAAAAGCCACAGGCTGCACTTATCAGAGGCTTCATGCAGGAGGTAGTTTTGAGTTATACTCTGAGAAATGGATAGAATTTTGGCAGAAGGAGACTGGAGAGGGGGCTGACGGTTAAGAAGAATAGTTTGGCTATAGCAGAGGTTTCTGATAGGTAAGAAGTGAGTGTGAATGCCAAAAATTTGAATTGAAGCCAGATGTTGAGAGCCTTGAATGTCAGATTAAAGAGTTTGGGTTTTAAACTGCAAGCACTGGGAAGCCGTGAAACGTTTTTGAGCAGGAGAGTGACTTGATTACAGTTGGTGGGAGAATAGCTGGCAGATGAATGGTAAAGGAAGTGCTTGTCTCCAATATTCTCCTTTCTCATACAGCGGATCTGTGGTGTCCTTGGTGTACCTGCTTGTTCTGTTGAATTGCCGGTTTAATAGTCAACTTTTCTTTTCTACCTTCTATATCAGGTTCATTTGCTTTATAAAGTAAAAGTATGTAGGACTTTAAAATTTTTATACTTTCATTTAACTTTTATTTTTTAAGCAGTAGATTATTTATTTTAAAATATCTTTATTGGAGTATAATTGATTTACAATGTTGTGTTAGTTTCTGCTGTACAACAAAGTGAATCAGCTATATGTATACATATATCCCCATATCCCCTCCTGCTTGAGCCTCTCTCCCACTCTCCCTGTCCCACCCCTCTAGGTCATCACAAAGCACTGAGCTGATCTCCCTGTGCTATGCGGCTGCTTCCCACTAGCTATCTATTTTACATTTGGTAGTGTATATATGTCCATGCTACTCTCTCACTTCATCGCAGCTTACCCTTCCCCCACTGTGTCCTCGAGTCCTTTCTCTCCGTCTGCGTCTTTATTCCTGCCCTGCCACTAGGTTCATCAGTACTGACTGGAGAGGATATGGAGAAAAGGGAACCCTTCTGCACTGTTGGTGGGAGTGTAAATTGATACAGCCACTATGGAGAACAGTATGGAGGTTCCTTATAAAACTAAAAGTAGAACTACCATATGACCCAGCAATCCCACTACTGGGCATATACCCTGAGAAAACCATAATTCAAAAAGACACATGTACCACAGTGTTCATTGCAGCTCTATTTATAATAGCCAGGACATGGAAGCAACCTAAGTGTCCATCGACAGATGAATGGATAAAGAAGATGTGGTACATATATACAATGGTATATTACTCGGCCATGAAAAGGAACAAATTGAGCTATTTGTAATGAGGTGGATGGACCTAGAGTCTGTCATACAGAGTGAAGTAAGTCAGAAGGAGGAAAACAAATACTGTATGCTAATGCACATATATGGAATCTTTCATTTAACTTTATCCTTTCATTTAAAATGATGTGTATATGGGAGTTCCCTGGTGGCACATTGGTTAGGATTCTAGGTTTTCACTGCCGTGGCCTGGATTCAGTCCCTGGTGGGGTACTGAGATCCTGTAAGCCGTGTGGCACAGCCAAAAAAATAATAATAATAAAATAAAATAAATGATGTGTATAATTTAAATATAAAATACAAATTAATGGGCTCAAATTGTTATAACTTATCAATATGGCCACTATGAAATCAACCTGCAGTCGTATGACTTAATAACTATCTCTAGTGGAATAAATGGAAATATAACCGTATTCCCAGATAGAAAGACTAAATATTATAAAATTCTTGCAAATTAACTTACAGATGGAAAATAATTCCAGTTAGAATTAGAGGAAGTCTCCTCTTATGTATATGTGGGCGTGTGTGTGTGTGTGTGTGTGTATGTATGTTTGTGTGTGTTGGGGGATGGGATTTATAAAGTGATTCTAAAGTTCCGTTGGAAGAAGAAATAGGCCTAAATCATCAGGAACATTTTCCAAGAATATTGAGGGAGGAGCTGTTAGAAAATATAAAAAACTTATAAAGCTGAAGTAATTGAAATAGTTTAATAGGTATATAAGAATAGAATGAAATAGAGTAGCCTAGAAACCTATCCTAGAATATAAAAACTTAATATATGACAAGGTGCTTACTAAATTCAGTAGGAAAAGAAAGGATCGTCCAAAACATGATATCAGAACAACTGGTTAACTATTTTGTTAGGGAAAAAAGCAATTTTCACCATGTGTCATCCACCAAAATAAATTCCAATGGAATGAAAGTAAAGGGGTAAATGTTTAATAAAACTTTAAGAAAATAGAAGTGAGTGATAATCTACTCTTAGAGTGATAAATTACAAAGGAAAAAATGGATACAGTAGATACATATAAATTTAAAACTTCTGTATGCAAAAATAAACACCATAAACAAAATTAAAAAGCAAATAAAAACAAACTTGGAAACATTTGCAACAAATGGTTAATATCCTTAACATATAAATAGTTCATATGAGTCAATTACTAAAGCTCAATTACTATTACTAAAATTGTAACAGCAAAATGGGAGAGTGAACAATATGAGTGAAAAAATCACAGAAAAAGAAATGATGATGGATAATATACACATGAAAAACTTTTCACCTACAATAAAAAAATGCAATTTAAAATAGAAACAATTGGATTGCACTGCATTCAATGTTAGAGGGAGTGTTCATTCGTGTAACCTTTCTAGAACAGTTTAGTAATACATATCAATAATCTTCAAAAAGTCCTTTGACTTAATAATTTCAATTATTATCTATCCTGATGAAATAATCAGAAAGTCAGACAAGAAGTTGTGTGCCAAAATGCTCATCATAGCAATGTTTATAGAAGAAAAAAAAAAGAAAACAACTTAGTTGTTCAACAAAGGGGTAATAAATTGGGATACACCCATAAAATGAAGTAAAATGTACTATTAAAAAATAGCATTTTTAGTGTTTTAGTAATAGTGACATGGAAATGAGGATACAAAATTGTATATATACATATGAATCTAATTTGTTTAAAACACACACACATGCACACACGCACACACACACACACGCATTCAAAAAGGACTTCATACAAAGGGATCTAGGGATCCTCCAGATCCCTAGAATATGTATGTATTTATAGGCTTCGAGATTGTTTTTAAAGCCCTGTTTGCTTGAAAGAATGACAAAAAAGAAAGGCATCATAATATTAAAAGTAATTAAATGGGTAGTATTATTACAAGAGATTTATATATATATATTCATATTTTTCAGTATTTCTAGTGGTTGGACTGTCTACGTTTTATATTTTATTTGATATGCCCATAATTCTCAGGGGAGTAGAATTCAGGAAATTTCATTAGCTAATTTCACATAGGTTTGTTTTTTATTTAACGTCTTTATTGGAGTATAACTGCTTTACAGTGGTGTGTTAGTTTCTGCTCTATAACAAAGTTAATCAGCTATACATATACCTATATCCCCATATCTCCTCCCTCTTGTGTCTCCCTCCCACCCTCCCTATCCCACCCCTCTAGGTGGTCACAAAGCACTGAGCTGATCTCCCTGTGTATGACTCTTTTTGAATTATGGTTTTCTCAGGGTATATGCCCAGTAGTGGGATTGCTGGATCATATGGTATTTCTAGTTTTTTTTTTTTTTAATTAATTAATTTATTTATTTAGGGCTGTGTTGGGTCTTCGTTTCTGTAAGAGGGCTTTCTCTAGTTGCGGCCAGTGGGGGCCACTCATTATCGCGGTGTGCGGGCCTCTCACTATCGCGGCCTCTCTTGTTGCGGAGCACAGGCTCCAGACACGCAGGCTCAGTAGTTGTGGCTCACGGGCCTAGTTGCTCCGCGGCATGTGGGATCCTCCCAGACCAGGGCTCGAACCCGTGTTCCCTGCATTAGCAGGCAGATTCTCAACCACTGCGTCACCAGGGAAGCCCCTATTTTTAGTTTTTTAAGGAACCTCCATACTGTTCTCCATAGTGGCTGTATCAATTTACATGTAACAGGAAAAGAAAACTGAACCACTCATTCATTATATCTGGAATTTTTCGTTAATTATACGATGTCTCAATCATATGTAGAATGCTTCCTTTCAGCAAATACTAGCTCTTTATAGAATGAAACACAAGGCCTGAAATAAGTTCAAGATGTTTTAAAATTAAAAAAGCAGTACTTTCATGAAATGGTATCCAGGGAATTATTTTATGGACTTCGGGCATTCATCAGCGGATGTCACTTGCTTCATTTGTAAAGTTCATAAAGCTGCACCACTTGAATAGTCTTTCTTCATTATGTCTTCAGCATTTCTTTTCTCTTGGAACTCTGTATCCCATTATGTAATTTTTCTCATTTTCCAAATGATCTAAGCCTCACTTTTGAAGTGCTTGGTAATCATTTCTTCCATTAATTCTATGAGACTATATTCTGCAATTTTTTCGTGCTTTGTATTCATTCTTACCTTTCACAGGGTCTTAAACTTTTAGCCCGACAACTCTAGGAATTTCCAAGGCTCAGTTCTTGGCCTAATGCTCTTAACTTTCTGTGTTTACATCCTCAGGGAGCAGATCCCTTTTTAGAGTGTTAAGTACTACCATAAATAAGGTTACCTCTAGGAACCTAATTTCTTACTCTTTCTCTAGTTTGGTACCTCTCCAGATCTTAGAAGTATTTTGCCAAACTTGAAATCAAATGTTGCCGAAAAGTAGAACCTATCTTTTCCCTTAACACTAGCATCCATTTCCAGTTTCTCTTTCATTGCTGATCACATCATCTCAGCCCTCTAGACTATTAACCCTGACCTCCTTTCTCACCGTCGTTCCCCTCAGGAACTTTGGTCACACTAACCATAAAACAGATGGCCTTTCGTTGAAACACATACATGAGTGGTTATTACAATTTGCTAGAAAATTGTCCTGTTAAAATGAGTGGCAGTGGAAAATATGCTGGTTTTTATCTCCCCTGTTCACACTATTACATAATCAGGGCTCTGCTATTTTCCATAAATAAGGAATTCACTTTTTTAAATTTTGTGTATATTTCTATTTGGAAGACTAAATCTATAATATTAAATGACTAGTAGGAAAGAGAATTTTGGAATATTATCCCCATGCATGTAAAAAAATGAATACATATCAAAGATTTGATTTAACTTATTAAGGGAACCAGGCAGATATTACAGCAGGTTCAGAGTATCTTCTTGCATTTTTATTTGTAACAGGCTGACCTCTGGGAATTTGGATTCTCTTTTTGCAAGTACAGTATCCATTAATTTGTACAAATTCTGTTATTGTGGGGTCCTTTTCTCACCTTTCCTGGAAATATTTTCTTCTTCTTAGAAAGAAGTGTATCTTTGTGTCTCAGGTTTACTTGTTCTTTAATGAGGCCTTAACTAACTTGGGAACGAAAATCAGGAGAAACCAGTTATACTGTTTTTCTTAACTAAATGTTTATTCTAAAAAATATTTAATCACCTTTTACTACTGGTGATATTATGAGATCTTATAATTTCACTGGGGGAAAGGTAAATATATATATATATGTACGTGTGTATATATATGTACATACACACATTTATATATATATATGTTCTGAGGTAAGAAGGATAGTACTAGATGACTGGAGATGATAAATTTCTGTAGAGCCCAGGATAGACAAAAAATTTTTAATTGTACTTATACCACTGGAAACAAGTAGTTAGGTCGATACTTTATTCATTCATTCATCAGATTCTTACTGTAGACAGGGCACCGTGCTGAGTCCTGGGCTAGGGATGGGGAGAGTATGATACAGATTTGTACACTTTATAGTTTTTGCCCTTTAAAAGGAGCTTATGTATGGTTGGCAAAAGAAAGTTCATAAAATGCTAAATATAAGTAGAAGGTGGCACATAAGCATTATAAAATAACCATGATTGGCAGTTCATCAAGGGATGCAGATGATACAGTTAAGCTTAATCCTTTGATGAAGAAAACTGGCTAAAAGCTTAATTTTAAAGGATGAGTGAGATCTAGAATATTGGAGATGCAGTTAGATTCTTAATGAAACAATTTCTCTATTCCTTAATTTTAAATGTAGACAAAACAATACTGATGACCTCTATTGATGGAATGCAGAAAACTGGGTTGTTAGTCTCAGATTTGCCACTAATCAGCTGTGTAATCTTGGACAGTCAAGACTTTTTAGAGTGAGAGAAGATCTTTAAACTTTTCAGCCAGTTGTTTCACTGTCTAGGTTAACCCCTCAGTGCTTTGATATGTTCAACTATAAAATGGGAATAGTTATTTCCTTAATTTCACTGGTTATTAGGAAATGAAATTCTGTCATATCAATTTTCAGTGTCATCATAATTATTTTTCAGATGACTGAGCTAGGCTGGCATATTTAAGAAATATATTAAAAAATTTGTTTTATACCAAAACTTTTACTATTATTTACAGATCGAAAACTGTAACTATGCAGTGGAACTTGGGAAGAATAAGGCCAAATTCTCCTTGGTTGGCATTGCTGGGCAGGACTTAAATGAAGGGAATGCCACACTCACTCTGGCATTGGTGTGGCAGCTGATGAGAAGGTAAAGGCTGATTTGTCTGTGACATCACTGTCAGTCTCCTTCAACAAGTCACTGAACTAAGACTTCAGCTATTTTTGAAGAATAGCAAACACAGAAGAAACATACAATGTGAAATATATTAATTTTTAAATGATTTATTGTTGATAATAAATTTTTTACAAATTATATTTTGTTTTAAAAGTGGGTCAGTCTCTAGAAACACAATTACTTTTATTAATGCCTCTGAAACACTGCTTTGTAAGGAGCTGTTTTAATTTTTAAAAGTACCATATAGTAGTTTTTGCTTCTGATTACTAAGCTCTGTACTAGAGCTTACCAGACTAAAATGAGAAATAATTTATTAGAACTGAAATATTTCTTAAATATTCATCTAAATATTGATATAAGTGATGTGAGAGCAAATTTTACCCCTTTCAGTCTTAAATATGCATCTCTTCTGTTACAGGTACACGTTGAATGTGTTATCGGATCTTGGAGAGGGTGAAAAAGTAAATGATGCAATTATCATTGAATGGGTCAATCAGACTCTTAAAAGTGCAAACAAAAATACTTTTATTTCCAGCTTCAAGGTAATCAAAAGCTATTTAAAAATTTGGGGGGGGGGGTAAGAAACTAAGTTTAAGAAGGAATTTCTATTGGGAATTACATTGGTTTAGGTTTAGAATTACATCAATGTTGTATCTCAGAAACACATAATTGATGAGCTTAGGCATACTAATTATTTGGCATGTGTAAACCAGAAATATTCAGTTTGAATTCTTATATTTTTGATTGGTTATCCTATTGAGTATAAATGCAGGTTAATATTATCGGACTTCAGTAATCTAATCTTAAAAAAGAAATTGAGCCAAAAATCCAATTGTCAAATGAAAAAAGAAAGATAAAAAGACATTGCTTATATAGGACCTATAATGTTTTGTGCTCCCTAGCAGCAGTCTCAGAATTGTACTGACATCATTTCCAAGGCATAACAGAGCCAGCCAAACCGATTCAAGTGGGAATTGAGAAAACTGGTAGGAAAAAAAAATCTTGTCATCTGGCTTCATAATGACACTTAACACTCACTTCTGAGCATTTGTGGATGATTCATAAAGCACTCAAAATGTAGTCTGCACATACATACCGACTAATTCTCATGCATTTCCATTGTGTTTTGCTTTTGCATGCAAGCTGATATTAGCTACAAATAAGCATGTCTGCTTGTACACATTCATTCAGTGAACCTTGTGTTTGTGATTTTATTATGATATGTGAAAAATTACCCATCAATTTGTATTTTTTTTTAGTGAAATAAGAGTGCAAATAGATGAAACCCTAAGCTCTCGCAAGAGTTATCTAACCATCTTTATTTTCTTCTTTGCCTTTGCTATATATGTTTGACAACATGGTAGAGCAGAAGAAATGTCAGAAATTGATAAATTCAATCTTCTGTTCTTTACCAAAAACTGAGCCCCAAAGTGGACAGCTGGATGTTGGCAGAGATGTTGCCTGAGTCCTAGTTCATATGTGTTTCTTTCTTTTCCATCTTGGAAGGAACTAATGACATTGAGTTTTTGTCGTTGCTTATTTTTTTTTTAAAAAAAGAATTTTTAGTCCATGATTTGTCTTTATATATTTTAGATATAAAACACAACTTAAAATGTAAAACGGGAAAGGGGACATATAAAACTCTCTTATTGACAGTTACTCTTTAAAATTGTTATACTGAAATTATATACATTTGTACATTAGTGAAAAATAACAAGCATGTATATCATTAAAGTAAATACAATGAGAAAATATTTAGAAGCACATTAATAAATATTTATTGAGCTCTAACTATTAAGTAACACTTTTGGTAAAGAAAAAGATGTAAGAAATTATTTTGGCTCTCAGAGTGTTTGCCATTTACTTCAAAGACAAAATTTGTATAACTGAGAAGGTAACAATCCTACAGGGTAAATGTTAAAATCCAAAGAAATAATACAACTAATATTATGGAAAAATCTAACTGATCATTTCCAACTGAATGGTTAGTGGAGACAGTTGGACTTTATTTGAGCATCAGAGATGGAGGCAGGATTTGAATTGGTGGAGAACAAGAGGGTAATAATAAACTAGAAGGGGGTCCACCTTGAATAAAGGCAAGTCTGAGAAGGTTAGGAGAAATAGTCTGGCTAGACAGGATTGTTCCTAAGGGATATAGTGCAAGATGTAGGCTGGGCCAAGACTGTGGAGGAATCTGGCCTTAAAAAGGATACTGGTAAGGGGAGTAACGTAAGCATAGGAATACTGTTCTGAAGGTAGGGGGCAGGACCGGTTGGAGCGAGAGTGGTGTAAGTGCGAGGAAAGCGCTGAGGCAGAACTCAAGGTGCGAGGTAATAAGGGTCGGGGGGGGGGGGGTGATGCAGATGGGCACTGGGAACTTTAAGAATGGATAGTCATTTGCAAAAGAACAGGTAGGGTTTGGCTTCTTGACTTAGGGAAGCGCAGGAAAGAGAGAGGAGTTAAAACTGGATGTTTGGGGCCTGGGTAACTGGAAAACTGATAACAACAAAAATGGGGATGTCTGGGGTGCAGCTGCTTTCTAAAAAGGCAATGAATTCAGTTTTAAGCTTATTGAATTTGAGGTAATTTTCAGGAAATGAAGAGTTGCATGAAAAGAGACATTAAAACTAGGATTACAAGCTTGGTGATCAGTTGAATAGAAGAGAGAGTTGAAAAATGGGAGTACACAACCCATTTAAGGGAGAGAGCTCACAGAGAAAAGCAGACTTGAGACTGGTTTTACTAGAACTGAGGTGGTAGAAACAAATTGCACAAGTGCTTAGCGTGTATATATGCTTGATAATAAAACCTTTAAACAGAATATAAATAAGAAATATAGCAGTGCATGCTAAAAAATAGTTGGGCTGGGGAGGTTTTTTCCAACTCAGTGTGTTATATTTGAAAGCTATGATAAGTGGTACTAGTAAGAACCTATTAATCATAATCAAGGCAGTGTTGTACCCAGAAATTTTAGAAAAGACAGATTTACCCGTTTTAGTTGCAAAGTAATTTTTCCTCACCAAGAAGATGAGGAGGTGGTATATCAGCTAATAACAATAATCATAATTACCATTTATTGAGTCCTATATGTGTCATTATGCTAAGCATTTTACACATTGTTGTTTCTTTTAATTCTCTCAACTCTATAAGCAAAAAGGTGAGCATTAGAAAAGTTAAATAACTTGTCCACTGTCATCAACTATTAAGCAGAAAGCTGGATTTCATATCCAGATTTAATTGCAGGTTGAAAGCCAAGCTATGGAGTTGTATGGCCCCGGGTTTGACACAGGCTTAGCCACTTCTTAGCTATGTGACATACTGCTCATTCATTCCATAAATATTCAAAGCTTACTCTGTGTCAGGTACTTTGCTAGGTGCTGTGACTACAGAATGCCCTCAAAGAGCTCACTGTTTAGGAAAGGAGGCAAATAAGAAAACAGGAATCACAGTATGGGGTGTTAGCAGTGCTATAGAAATCAGCTAAGGAGAATAGGGAGCATGTGAGGAGGGCATGCGTTTTCCAGAAATCTTAGCAGTTTATACTAACAGCTGGGTTACATCTCTTGATGAATAAAACTGATTTTACCTCTGGCTCACATTTAGTTATCTGTGTAACCTTGGGCAAATTATTAATTTCCCTATGCCTGAGTTTCCCCATATTTAAAATGGAGGTATTAATAGTATCTATCTTCTGGGTCTGTTGTCAAGCTAAATAAGTTAACACATGTAAATAGCTCAGTCATACCTGGCACACATTAAGGGGTCAATAAATGGAGCTTACTACACTACACTACTGGTCCTGCCAATATATAAAAGGCATCGTGGAGAGGTTCCTGTTGTGAATTTTTTAGGGAGTCTTGGCGGCCACACACTGTGCATTTGTGGATGATTCATAAAGCACTCAAATTTATTTTCAAAAATGACAGAAGGAACAATGGAATGGAATGTCCTACTAGTAATGTATATCAAATTAAGAGAAGAGATGGTACAACACACTAACTTGAAAATCAAGGGCTTCCCTGGGGGCTCAGTGGTTAAGAATCCGCCTGCCAGTGCAGGAGACACAGGTTCGAGCCCTGGCCCAGGAAGATCCCACATGCAGTGGAGCAACTAGGCCCGTGCGCCACAACTACTGAGCCTGTGTGCGACAACTGCTGAAACCTGTGCGCCTACAGCCCGTGCTTTGCAACAAGAGAAGCCACAGCAATAAGCCTGCACACCACAACGAAGAGTAGCCCCCGCTCGCCGCAACTAGAGAAAAGCCCACGTGCATCAACGAAGACGCAGTGCAGCCAAAAATAAATAAAATAAATAAATTAATTAATTAATTAAAAAAAAAAGTCAAGCCAAAATCTAGACTAGTTATCTTTAACATTCTAGAAATTCTTTTTGCTTAAGTAATTTCTATATGATTAAGGAAAGTGAAAGAAAAATTATGAAAATGTATTTATATACTAAACCAAGGGTTTTACAATAACCCCTGCCCTTTTTGCAGTAAAATGTCTTTCACTGATAATATGCAAATCAGGGGAGCTGGAAAGATAAGACTGTTTTTTTGGAAACAGGAAGATAAGGGATCCAATATCATCTTTAGAAACTTAAATTTTTCATTCAACTCAGTAAAAGTTTTTCTCAAGGTGAATCAAAGGAAATAGGTGGAAAAATCCTTGTTTCTTAAATCTAAGTTAAGAAATATTTAAAATACCACAAAAGGATATAAACTTTCAGCTATAAGATGAATAAGGTCTGAGAATCTAATATATGACATGGTGGCTATAGTTAACACTCTTTTGTATAACTGAGATTTGCTAGGAGAGTAGAACTTAAATGTTTTCACACACACACACACACACACACACACACACACACACACCACAAAATACATAACTGAGGGTGATGGATGTATTAATTAATTAGATGGGAGGGATCTTATCAAATCATCAAGATGTACACGTTAAGTATCTTACAATTTTATTTGTCAATTTTAACTCAATAAAGCTGAAAAAAAAAAAACAATTTTCCCCAAACTTAAAAAAACCCTCATAAATATGCAAACAATTAATCAAAATATAGCACAATTAAGCCACTTGTCTGATTGTGAATCACGATAGAAATATATGAAAATAAGCACATAGAAATTTTTAATTTATTATAGAATGACATGCATGTTAAGCTTTAATTTTAGAAAGTATAACGGTGTACATTAGAGTCTTCTAGAAAGCTTATTAAAAATGTAGATTCCTAGCCCCATCCACAAATAATCTGACATTACTTTGAGTGCAAGGATTAGTTTGGGCTTTTACTAAGCACCTCAGGTGATTTTCATGTAGGCGGTCTGCAGGCTACACATTGAGAACGTATGTGTGAGAGTTTTTCAGAAATAGAAAAGATGCCCAAAAACCAGATCTGGATTACCAGCATCATATAGACTTAAGGACCCTAATTATTTTTATCCCTCTATTTCTACTTCCCCCCCCAAAAATCTGTTTCATAAAATGAACATTCCGGAAAATGAAGAATATAAATTTTTCTCAAATTAATAAATGTACTAGATAATGGCCCCAAAAAAGAACTTTGTACTCTTCACATGGCTTCAAATTGTTTTATCAAACATTTATTAAGAACCACATTTGGGGGTCTTCCCTGGTAGCGCAGTGGTTAAGAATCTGCCTGCCAATGCAGGGGACACGGGTTAGAGCCCTGGTCCTGGAAGATCCCACATGCCGCGGAGCAACTAAGCCCATGTGCCACAACTACTGAGCCTGCGCTCTAGAGCCCACAAGCCACAACTACTGAGCCCTTGCGCCTCGAGCCCGTGCTCTGCAACAAGAGAAGCCACTACAATGAGAAGCCCGTGCACCACAACTAGAGAAAGCCCGCACACAGCAAAGACCCAATGCAGCCAAAAATAAGTAAATACATTTAAAAAAATAAAATAAAAAGAACCACTTTTGGCCAGGAACTGTACTAGATGTCGTCACTTATCTTAATATTCCCAAGAATCCTGTGACAGTTCCATTGTAGTGATTAGGAATGGGTGCTTTTGGCTTCAAGTAACAGAAAAAGTGATTTAAACCAAAAGGCACAGAACAATAGCAAAGATCCAGAGGTGGGGCAGACATTAGGGTTGGTTGAGCCAGTAATTGAAGAATGTCAATCAGGTTTTGTCCATCTCTGCTTTGCCGTCTAAAGTGGTTTTCTCTAAAGTTGGTTTTCCTCTTGCTCATTGAATAGCTGCTGGTTGTGCCAGAGGTTTCATCCTCTCATTCACAGTCAGGAGGGGGTGTTGCTAGCTTTCCATAGCTCTTCCTGGATAGTAAGGGCCTCACGTTAAATTAAGTTAAATTAAATTAGTGATTTAAATTAGCGATTGCCAAATAAATCACTGTGGCAATCAGATGAGATTCCTCCCTTTGGCTTTTTTAGACTATTTTTTCCAACCTTTTCTCATTATTGTTTGCCTAATGAGTCTTTTAGACATTTTCTTCCTAAATTCCCCTCCCCCATGAAATTTTAATGCCATAGATATTAGTATATCTGTTATTCACTGTATTGCTCTATATATATAAAGAATAAGTTTATCACCTTACCCGCAGAATAAATGGTCTACACTAATTCAGGGTCACTCTTGGAGCTGTGGATGGGGTTAATTTTCCTTGAAGCACACGTCCATATATGGATACAGAGCAAACATGTGGGTTCTGGTAGGATGGAGAAAGTAGTAAGGAGTGGATTCTGGGTAGGCAAGCGACATTTGCTACTATTCATCCTGAGAGACAAAACAAATAATTTGTTCAAGTGCTGGTAAGTTGTACAATCAATTCAGACCAGGAGTTCTGACTTCAGTAGCAGTGTTCTATCCACTAGAATTTCGTTGTCCATTTTTAGTTGCCTTGGAGGTAACTTCCAAAGTGGAGAGAATCTTGGGCGTTTAGAGTCCGACAGTCATGGGTTCAAATACTGGTTCTGTACGTACTGGTTGTGTGAACAGCTCTTTTTTTTTTTTTTTTTTTTTTGCGGTGCGCGGGCCTCTCACTGCCGCGGCCTCTCCCGCTGCGGAGCACAGGCTCCGGACGCGCAGGCCCAGCGGCCACGGCTCACGGGCCAGCCGCTCTGCGGCATGTGGGATCCTCCCGGACCGGGGCACGAACCCGTGTCCCCTGCATCGGCAGGCGGACTCTCAACCACTGCGCCACCAGGGAAGCCCTGAACAGCTCTTTTGAGCTTTCTGACCTTCATGTTCTTCATTTTAAAATGAGAGATTATAATTTCTTTATTACCAGGCTGTTAGGATTAAACAAACTGAACACGTAAAGCAACAAGAATCATGCCTTTATAAATATTAGTTCCTTTCCACTATTATTTTAATTTTTCTTTCTGAAAAATATTAAGTGAAGGCTTAGGAGTCCATGGTCTAAGAAAAAGAATATTACTAGAATTTGCAAAACTATTCACTTAAAATTCATCTCCTATTCCCTTTCAAAAGTTGTTTATTTTTTACGAATGGATACTGTAGTTAGCATACTTTAGGAATTGTCACATCCACAAACCTTATTCCAGGTATGATGACAGTTCTCTATACTGTAAGCTCTGTAAGGATGAAAGGAAAAGCATATTTTAAATGGTTTGTGATGTGTGTTGGTTGAAGAATAGCTGAATGTTAAGTATAATGAAAATTTATAAATTGCTTTTAGTTATATGGTTATGATCTTCTGGTCTGACATTTACAAAAGATGTTTATGAATGTTCACCTATTCTTTCTTTTCTAGGACAAATCTATTACCACTAGTTTACCTGTCTTGGATTTAATAGATGCCATTGCACCAAATGCAGTTCGTCAAGAAATGATCAAGAGAGAAGACCTTTCTAATGAGGACAAGCTGAACAATGCTAAGTAAGCCTTTATGGTTTATATTAGAACATAGTGGCTCTTTTGTTCTTAATCCTTGCAGGTGAGGCTATGATGTCCTTAAAATTCACATTTTTAAGTACAATTTATGTGAGGAATATGATTTAAAGACTCACAAACAACTTTTTTGTAAAGTTAACCTTGTTAAAATGTTTCATTCTTCTGTTAACATATATTAAGTGAAAACAAATACCAAGATATTTTTCTTGTCTTTTCAAGATACGCCATTTCAGTTGCTCGAAAGATCGGTGCCCGGATATATGCCTTACCTGATGACCTCGTGGAAGTGAAACCCAAGATGGTTATGACAGTGTTTGCATGCTTAATGGGAAAAGGACTGAACAAAATAAAATAATGAAACATTTATTATGATTTTCTGCCACATTAAACACATTGAATGCCTCACAGTTTACAGATTTCTGAAATGTAGTGGGTCTAAAACCAGAGATTATTTGTATTCTCAAAACAGTTGTATGAATCATTAGTGAATTTAATATCCTGTTCATACTAGCTAGGATTTGTTGACAATTAATTTACCAGTCGATACTGATAAGAGTGTGTTCATTTTCAAGATGATATTTTATGATTAAATTATTGTTTCCTGAAAGTCTCATTAAAACAAGACTCATTCTTTTTCATGGTTCAGAAATGATCAATGCAAAACCTTTTCTGCAGGTCCTGCTGTGAAATGTGTTTTGATTTTGTGTGTGTGTTGATTTTGATCATAATTGTATTCAAAGGCATAATCCAGTTTAATCCTTTTATTTTTTTTCCTCCAACTATGTGAAGTGGTCCAAAACTTTAACTTTTCTGTAAATTTCTATACTGTCTAAAATTTTTAAATGACAAGGATTGTTCATTAACATTAAACTTTTTTATATATAAGGACTAACTCATGAATAAACTTCAAAGTACATTCTCTTATATAAGTAGCAGGAGCTTTTTACTTAAAACTTAATTTTAACTGCATCAATACTTTACATGTACTGGTTTGGTAATACAGCTTTAACTATGACATGCAGCATATACATGTTGGTAAGATGTTATTAGAGAAATATGTGTGTACATATACATATTTTGCACCTGAATTACCCAGGTTTTCTTAAGTGGTATGTATACAGTCAACCCTCCATATCTGATGCATGCATATCCAATGGTTCCACATCCACAGATTCAACCAACTGGCGATCAAAGATATTTGAAAAAAAGAATTCCAGAAAGTTCCAAAAAGCAAAACTTAAATTTGCCAAGTGCCAGCAACTATTTCCATAGCATTTACATTGTATTTACAACTATTTGCATAGTATATTAGGTATAAGTAATCTAGAGATGATTTAAAGTACACGCAAGGATGTGTGTAGGTTATATGCAAATACTAAGCTGTTTTATATAAAGGATTTGAGCATCTGCAGATTTTGGTATCCTTTGGGGGGTCCTGGAACCAGTCCTCTGGATACTGAAGGATGACTGTATTGGTCAGTTAACCAACATTAAGTAATAATTGTGCCCCCACTAGGTGCGTAACACTTTTCAGTTTGTAGCTATCTGGTACATGAAGATTTCTTTTAGAAATATTCATTTTGGATGTGCATATAGTTACTTTTCAACTGACTTCAAACACTGGCTACAGCTCTCAAGACATGTTGATACCATATTATTAGCTTCATATTACACATGCTAATTTTTGATATTCTAGCCCTAATTTAGAATATGCCCACTGAATATCTTTAGTAGAAAGTAACACAAAGCTAATATTCAACATATTTTCACGTTTTTCCCAGTTTCCTTCAAATTGGCAATGTTTGGTTAATGCTTATGTTACTTGGCAGTAGCTTTGCTTCAGACCTATTTTTGTCTGAATTTTTTAGCAATAGACCAATTCTGCTAACAATTGAGTTCAGAAGTTTACTTCCTTCATCTTCCACTGTTAGTGCCAGTGACCAGTACTGCTGTGCAACAAAAAATGCTGTCACTTTATCTCACTGGGAATGAGTGTTCTAAACCCCCCTTCTACCATGGATTAAAACATACGTGATGGTAAGAGTACGACTACTCATGTGCTTAGAAGAGAATTTTTTAAATGAGATCATCAACAGGTGGAACTTTGAAATATATTCTACAAAAGAGATTTCCTTTCCTTTTATCATTTGACAATTGTTTTCTTATATGAAGATTAAAATATGTTCTTGCTCTTTTGTGATATTATTTAAATCATTTCCTCTTGATTTTTTTCACCATTATATTCACTGAGTTATCTGATTTACATGCAATTTGGCACTTTAGAGTGTTCTTTCTCTCACAAAATATATTTAATAAAAATTCTGTGTATGTACAAATGTGTCAGTATTTATTTCATTTAAAGAAAAATATATAACTTGGAAAATTAATCTATCATAAACTTATTTTCCAGAAAAGAAAAGAGAAAAATTCCTACGCTAATGAGTAAAACAGCAACAAAAAATTTATTATTTTAGGAGGAGTGAAGATGGTTCTATGATTCTTTAACAGGAAGAATTTTAGGAAAGACCAAGTAAATGATTTCTACAAATTTAGTTTGTGATGAAATAATTTGAGTTAATCAACATAAATTTGTCTATTATGATCCGGGTATGATACTAGACACTGGGGATTCAGCTGAGAAAAATATAGACAAAGTTTTCTGGCCTCATGAATCTAATTTCCTAGTGGAGAAAGACAGACAGTAAACAAATAGGATTTGTAGATGGTGATAAATGCACTAAGAGAAATAAAACAGGGAAATGTGATAGAGACTTAGGAACTGGGGTGAAGATGCTTTTAGTTTGGGTGGGTCAGGGAAGGTCTCTCTAAGGTTGTGATAGTCAGGCTGAGGTATGCATGGTAGGAGGAGCAGCCAGATGCTAACTGTTCAGTAGAAGGAACAAGTGCAAAGGCTGTGAGTCAGGAAGAGTCTTGCAGGCATTTTAGGAAAAGAAATAGGCAAATTGGCCTAAGAGGGAGAGGTAGAGAGTTTGGAGATGAAGACAGGGTCTATGACTTATAGGTCTAGATCTGAATCTGGATTTTCTCTTCTCCATCACAACTGGAGTTGTGATGGCTCTTCAGTATATGAGGTTCGGTGAGTTGCTTTAAGCAACATAATGCTTCTGAATCTTGCATGCTTCTGAATCTTGCACCTTCATCATAGCTCTATCATCGGTTTCCATATCACAGATGAAAAATAAATCATATAGAGGATCTTAAAATACCCCAATTTACACTGGATGAAAAAGGATCCGAGAAACAAGAGAGAATATTCTGCATCTGAGATGATTCAAAAAGACTTCTGAAGATACAGTTGAAACACTAGTTTACTTTGAAGGAGGAAAAACCCTCTAATACTTTGGAATGCCTCCTAGGATTACCTCCTAAAGTAAATTGGAATTCTCCTGAATCTAAGAAATCAGTCCAGCCCCTGTGGGAGCCTTATGGAAAAGGAATCACCTAAACCCAGAAGCTTGAAAAAACGTCAGATTAAAGTGGTTTCTATAGTTCTGAGCCATGTGAATTTTGACCCTTAAACACTCTGGAACTTTTGGATGGGCCTGGGTTAGAGCTGTTCTGCTACTGAGAAAAAAATTTTACTGGACTACAAAGAGTGTCCATAAACCCAAATAGGTACCACTCCGTTCACTGGCCACAGATTTACAATGAGCAATTTTTTTTTTTTTTACAATGAGCAATTTTGACATTCCACTAAATACACAAACTTAGAACTGTATTAAACATTAGAGAATGGGGCAGATTTATGATCTACTAGAGATAAGAAAGAAAAAGCTAAAATGATTTAATAGATAACTGTTTTGAAGTAAACACATAAAAATGTTTGGAAAGGTGGGCAATCTTGTCTACCTAAGGCCTCTTAGAGAAGATTGAAAGAGCACTGTGAATGATGAGAAATATATTTAGGAAATTTGGGAGTTAGAGTTGGCCGGGACAGCGATGGAACAAATCAACCTGAACAGAATAGGAAGTATTTCTCTCAAATACATGTACTCAAGTAAATTTATGTATTGCCTTAAAAACCTAAGCACTATGGGTGCAATTTAGATTTTTGCACAGTTGGCTGTGGAAAGCAATAATTATTCGAGATACAATTTCCAGTCCCCCTCCCTCAGCTTTTAAAGTTGCAAGAATCTGCTTTAAATACAAGCTTAATTAAAAAAAAATATTCAAGGAAGTAGCACTTACTGCACTTCGGTTAGCTTTTGCTTAAATAACACTCATCTTCTAAAATCTGAGTTATAAACGTGAAGATGAACAAGAAACCACTGTAAGGACTACGACGTAGAGTAAATCCTAATGATGTGCTTATCCAATGGTTACATGCGAATAAACGATACTAGAAATGTTATGCCAATTTTATATCACAAAATGGTTTTTTTCTTTTTAATACAGTTTTAGAAATAATTATGTAGCTAGCCCGACATAATTACACACAGATGAACACAGGTCTGGTGGCGTGGCGAGGGCCCTGTCCTTTCTAGTTTAGGCAGAGGACAAAGGAATATGCAATAATTCGACAATTCCACGGGGGGGGGGGGGTTCGACTAAACGTTAAGTCATCAGAGGCTCAGTGAACTACCCCGCTGCATGTTTAACTTGTGTGCAGCCCGAGACGGCGGGGAAATTACCTCAAACCTGCAACCTGGTTGTGGAGAGGGTACACCCGGCCATTCGCCTTTTCCTTCGAGGCTGGAAGCCTTCCAGGGGGCGGTGCGCTCGCGGACTCCGCCTCCGCCCCAGGTCCCGCCCACCACAGAGCCTGCCCCGTGGTCGTCGCTCTCACCGAGCGGAAGATGACGTGAGGAGAGCCGCGAACATCTCTGGGTGCAGCTCGGTCGGCGGTTTCCAGAGCCCTGGAGCCCGGCTGGTGCAGAATCGCCTCTTGGAGCACCCTTCCCACCGATTTTCGTCCTCCACTCTGGCCGGGCCGCTCCCCGCGCGGCCCCAGTGGCTCCTGGCACGGCCCCGCGCTCGGCTGCCGCCCTGGCGCGGGCCACTCTGCCGTCCCCGGACGGGCGCGGACCTGCTCGGCCTGGGCGCCGGCGGTTGGGGAGGGGGCGCTGGCCCCGGGGCCGCGCATGCGCCGCCACCAATTTGGGGCTGTCGGTGGAGGGCGAGTGCTGGCTCCGTGGGGAGGCGACGCCCTTCGGGGCCAACGGGCCGCGCGCCGAGGCGGCCGTGGGAACGACTCATCCCTTTTCCAGCCGGGGGTCGGGGTCGGGGCTGGTGGGGGCCCCGCCCCCGTCTCCTGGCCTGCCCCTTTCATGGGCCGCGATGATGGCGGCCCTGTACCCGAGCACGGACCTTTCGGGCGCCTCCTCCTCCTCCCTGCCTTCCTCCCCATCCTCCTCTTCGTCGCCGAACGAGGTGATGGCGCTGAAGGATGTGCGGGAGGTGAAGGAGGAGAACACCCTGAATGAGAAGCTTTTCTTGCTGGCGTGCGACAAGGGTGAGAGCTAGGCCCCTTTCTCTGCTTCTGGATGCCCGTGTCCTTCACACCCCTCATCCTCTCCCCAGCCTCAACTCGGGGCACTCCCTCTTCCTCGTGCGCCGAGCGTCTGTTCGCGCCGCGCCCGCTGCACCTGCCGGGCTGCTCGGCACCGCCTCTGCCTTGTGAGTGCAGAGCTGTCGGGCGGAAGCAGCCGCGGGTGGCGCCCTCCGAGCGCCGCACCTGGGGCGGCGGCCCTGCCCGGTGGTCTCCTTTCGTGCGGTCAGGTGTTCAGGTAGCGTCGTGGGGGCCGGGACCCTAGGGTTTCAGCCTCACCTGCGCTACTGACCACTTGAATGACCTGGTCTGCCGCTTGGGGCTTTAGTTCTTTCTTTCTGGAAGCCCAGAGGTTTTGTCTAGTTTTGGACCTTTCAGTACGAAAAAAATCCCATGTCCTTGCTTAATGTACCTCCTGATTATGGGCTCTCAGCTGGTGTTTTGTTTTCTTTTTTCTTTAAAACCTTACTTGTATTATTTAACTCCAGCCACCCGGTGCCTTGGTGTTCAATGACTGTCTAATGGCATTAGGTATGTCAATATCCTAGGTGGACATAAAGACAGCACTTTATGGAGAAATTCTGCCTAAGTTCCAGAGTTTCTCCAAATTTATGGAGCAACTTTGTTCATGCTTTTTATTAGAGAGGAAGGTTTATTGCTCCTCCGACGTCTTTGGGAAATAAAGGTAGTGCAAAATAATTACAGGGCAAAAATGTGGAATATATTTAATATTTTTTTTAAAAATCTGGAAATCGATCACTTTTATGGCCATAACAAAGTCTCCTCACTTAAGCATGCTTTCTATTGATGAATATAATAAAAAGAATGGGAAATTGATTGCCCTAAGACTGCTTTTATTTCCTACGTGTAAAAAAGTGCTGTGAATTTTCTCTTTCTAAATTTATTCAGCTTGCCTTCCAGTGGCCATGCTTGCTTAGGAAAAATGTTTAGGATCATGCAAATTTCCAAAACATAAACCCAAAGGGCAACTTACACTGTGAAAAGATTAACTACAGAGGATTTTTTTGTTTGTATGTGTTTTTTTTTTTTTAAATAAATGACAGCCTCCTTAACCACTTTTACTGCTTTGAGATAGGATTTTATTTACACAACTTTTTGAAAACACATTGATGTATAAAGAAAGTCCACCCCTGTCCATCATGAGTCCTTTTATGATCTTATGTAGTAGTATTAAATTATATTATGAAAGCATTTGTGAAAGTCCACCATGGACAGGTTCATACAGTCTTGGAAATGTGAAGAAACATAGAATATATGTCTATAACCTCATAAATATCATTGTCTGTGGATTACATAAAATTATTTAGTATTTCTAGAGTGGATAGTCTGAGTTCTCTTCCTTCAAAAATTCTCTGAGAGAGGAAGGGAACGGATTGTGTTGTACTAGCATTAGTAAGTGGCTGCTACATCTACCCCAGCTTACTGAGCTATGGTTATTTTAAAGCAAACAGAAATTATGTCAAGAAAGGCAATTTAATATTCCTGTTAAACTGAGGACAGAGGAATGTCATAGTGGAACATAGCTCGAATAAGTACTTGTATGGTGTGTATATTTAGGATTATTGCATGACATATGTCAAAAGAGTTTGAATGTATGACAGTTCTGTAACCTGTCCAGTAGTGCCAGTTGAAATAGCCTTGATAGTCTTTCTTCGTCAGTTTCCCTTTTATAACATCATTAAGATCCTTGGAGAGATTTGGCTTTTGGGGGTTGGGTGGAAAGTAAATATGCATGCTTTTTCTCCCCCGTATAAATTAAAACATTTTTTAACAAGTGAGATTAAATAGGTATTTTCTGTTTCAGGTATGTTGAAATGAATTCTTAGGTTAGATTTGGAAAAATGGCTTATTTCTTACATGTACTTATGGTATACATTTATGCTGAAAAAAATATATTTGAGTTATAGCAGTTTTTTTGTTTACTCGTTTATATTCACTAATATTGTTAAACCTTATTTAGCGTTACCCAAGCCAAATCTAAAAGTGAAAAGTTTCCTGAAGTAGCTATAGTTTCCACTATTACTTTGGAGCTTTCATCAAGCCAAATGGCAAACGTTGACTGAGACAGCTTTTGGGGTAGAGTGCATATGCTTTTCATAGATGATTTCATTTAATCCTCACAACCCCATGAGCCAGATGTTGTTATCCCCATTTTATGAATGAGGAAAATGAGGCTTAGCAAAATTTTAGAATTACTTTGCCCAAGGTTACATTAGTTAGTAGTAGAACTAGGATCTAATTTGAGCCTGTACTCTTAACCACTAAGTTTTGATCTAGTTGTAGTTGAATGAATGAAAATCACTTGTGTTAGAAAAGACACATCCATATTTGGATTTACTAATTGGAAATTAAACTTGCTCTCTGTGAATGTTTTATTAACTGTGGTTTCCATGGATTATGTTTATCCAATAAAAGTAAAAAGCTTTAATAGCACAAGAGCAGATCCACTCTAGAACATCTATGTTTCTCATCCTTTTTTCATTTATCAAGTTTACACTACATGTGTAAAATGTCCGTAATGTATTCCACTTAAGGAGAATTCCTAAAGCAAAAATTGTGGAGATGGGGTTATGTGTTAGTGGATGGGTGACCCTTTGAAAGGTGTGTACAGATTAAGGAGTAAAGAAAAAAGGAAAGAAAACGATTTTATAGTTTGATTTTATAGTGTGTACAGCTAGCTTTTATGTAAATTATTAGTCCAATAGATCTAGGCAAGCGCAGATCCAGGTAGTGGCCACTTAATAGTGGCTATTGTTGATCTTGAAAGTGGGTCAGAATCATCTCAAAGGTAACATCGGTTCTTTTTCGTAAAATTTAGAAGAAAAAGTGAATTGAAGGCTCCTGTGCCAGTTATAGAAAGCTAAGTCTGGCCCCCCACCCCACATAAAATTCTCAGAAAGTACACATATTCTTTTTAGACGTAGAATGCTGCAATTCAGAGGTAAAGGTTAATTGAAACAAGAGTGTTGTTTTATGGAATATTAAGCAGTGATTCTTACCACCCAAGTCTTCCTTTCACACTGAGAATTAGTATGGTCATGAGCCACTTTTATTTGTGGGAGACAGGGGTCTAACTTCAGACCTGCTGGCTGGAGAATTAATACCTTTATTTAGGGAGCATCTAAGCTAAACATAGTTGTTAATTCACCTCTTTGAAAGTAACTGTTGCGTAGATGGCAGCTTTAGTATTAAACCCTTAATTTGCTGATGATCAGTAATCAGTTCTTGTGTAGAAAAGGAAAATGATGACAGGATTCAGTCCCTGCCAACTTTTCATGAAGAACATTTTCAGGAAATTTGATTTGCAATAAGTCAGGAGGCCCTTCTTGAAATTTCAGCATGGAGTCAGGGGAGGGATGGAGAGAGCTGAATTTCACCTTTATTGTCAGGCTCAGTCTAATAATCTAGATCTCTGTCACCTTTGTGGTATTGATTTGCTGCATTGTATGGAGGGTGCTTTGATGCCTGGATTCTGCTTAAACTTTGCATACCTTTGGCTTAGGATGCTTTTGAAATGGGTAACATTTCTGGGAAAAGTATATTAAGCTGTTGTTTTAATAGCACTTAATATATTTAATGGGACTTTTAAAAACAGCTATTTGAAAAGAGATTTTGAAGTGGCTGGGGTTGGAGAGGATGGCCGTGGGAAGAAAAAGTGCAGAGTACTGGGTACTGCCAAGAAGTTTTATGTCGACAAGGGACACCTAATGTTAAGAGGTATGTGCTGTGAGGGAAGAAAACTTTGCAGAAAGGAGAGGTAAAGAGGGTACTATATACAAAATTCTACAGGCATTTCACAAATTGTCATTAGTATTTAAGCATTTAAGTATTTTGTACAGGAGAGTTTTTCAAATCACCAGTGGTGCCATAGTGTATGGTTCATCTTTATTTTAACAAAAAAGACTCTTAAATCACCAGAATCTTGGTGGATAGTTTTATTATAAGAGGCTAATCATTGAGCAGCTAGCTGCTTCATAGTAGTATAATACTGGCATTTCTTTGTAGTGATTACAGAAGTGTGCTTCTTTATTTCATTTTTAACTTGCTGTTCTTTTCTATAATTCATCATCTGACTATATATCAGGTTAATTTTGTTAGGACACTGGAGAAAGGTGCTTTATCAAGAAATAACTGACTACATCCCTATCCTTTAGTGCCTTCTTCTGTAGTGGAGATGCTCTCTTGTGCTCTTGTGAGAAGCAGTAAGGGAAATAAAGTATGTTTGTGCCTAATAGATCTGTCTGAAGGGCAGAAACAAATGCTCAATTTAACTTAAATGGCCTACTTATGATTTGGAAGATGGGATATTCTTAGTATGCAGTCAGTCTTTTATCTGGGCAGTTAAAAAAATGTAACCCAAGCCAAACCCCTTTACCTAGTATATTATAAACTTTGGGGAAGGGTGTTAAAAGATTAAATTTTATTGTATGGGTATTGTTGCAACCTAAGAATAATTCCTCTTCTTCCATGCTTCCAGTGTTAGAAATATCTTCCTTATAACTGACCACCAAATTTAATGATACTAAGAAGTTTAAGATCTAGGATTAGTAGTTTAATATGTAATGAGTTCAAAAGCTATCACTAAGGGGTAAGTAGTGACTTTTACGAGCCTAAACAAATTATCAGGACTAAAAGAATTCCAATACCATATCAGTATAGTTATGAGATTCAGTGGAATTTCTTTGCATGCCAAAACTTTGTGACCTATAAAGTGGTGATCAGCACTGTTATTAATAGCTTCTGTTAATTAAAAAAAACCCAAAAAACTCCTATGTTTATTTTCTGGTCATATTTGTTGCTCCATCACTAATCCTTTTATATTTTTTGTAGCTTAATTTATATTGATCCATAGTGTACTTTTTCAGTTCTATAAATATGTATAATTTAAATGTATGTGAGATTAAGTTTAAGCAACACAATAAATCCTTTATGAAACTGTATTACTGCATACCTGATATTAACTAAAGTTTTATACAACTTGTAACATCACTGTGAATTAGATCTCAAGTCATATACAGACTCTAATTACAAAGTGAACATTGCTTCTAATAGATTCAAGAATATGTTAATAATTTTTAATTTATAAACTAATTTACTCTAAAAAAATCAGCATTACCTTCTATAAGTATAATTTTTTCCTGCAGCAGTGTCTGCTCTTTTGCCAGGTGATATTCATTATCACTAATAGTCTTAATTAACAGACATAACTGGCTAAGAAATTATAGTAATAATTGTCTTTTTCCAAAAATATTCAGAGTACTACGGACAGTTCAGCATACCATGTTTCTGAGTATCTAATTTTGAAGGTTTCATCCACAACAATGTGATTACAAACATGTTGGGGTCTATGATAAATATTGGGTTTTGCACATTTGGTAAAACTACATTTTAAATTGTCTTCACTCTAAAAGTCTTGCATGTGTGTTGTTTTTTTTTCTTTTTAGTATTTGGTTCAAACTAATTTGAAGTTTGCTGTAGAGTTAACATTTTAATCAGTATTGTCATTATTTATATTTCCAGATCCAACAATTGAATTTGATCATGGCTTTGTATTTTTTTAGTTCATCATTCTTTTTCCTCTTAATAATAAAATCTTCTGTTTTAAGTGTCTTTAGTAATAGTTCAATAAGAATGTTGCAGTTGCCATAGTCAAAAAGTTTGTTAGATAAACTTGGTTTGAAAAACTTTACAGATTTTTTGACAGATAAATTCTCCAGTACTTCACAACTAACTGAAAATTTGGTTACTATAAAATTAAACTGACCGACATTAATACTCCCATTTCAGTGATGCTGAAATTTACCATCATATGTCAGAAAATAAAATGAGATGCCAAGAAGAAAAGGTGATTACCGGTTCTTCACTGATACTATAACATATCTCCACTGTCTTTCTCAAGTTGGCCAGGGTGAATATATCACAGTTGGCCAGGGTGAATTTGTTGCTAAGGATCCATGGGATTACAACAGTATTTTTATATACTATTTCATTTTATTAAATTGTTGGTTAGGACTCACTACATTGATTTCATGACTGCTAATGGGTTTCAACCTGCAGTTTGGGAAACATTGGTGTAGAAAGATCATAGTGGGTAAGTGGGAGAGTGGCAACAAGGTAAATGCAGAATGATAGCAAGACCCAGGTCCCATAAGGCTTAGTAAGCTACGAAAAGATTGTGGCATTTAAAGTGTGATTAAAAATATTGAGGATTGGGCTTCCCTGGTGGCGCAGTGGTTGAGAGTCCGCCTGCCGATGCAGGGGACACGGGTTCGTGCCCCGGTCCGGGAAGATCCCACATGCCGCGGAGTGGCTAGGCCCGTGAGCCATGGCCGCTGAGCCTGTGCATCTGGAGCCTGTGCTCCGCAACGGGAGAGGCCACAACAGTGAGAGGCCCGCGTACAAAAAAAATCTTGAGGATTGAAAACCTGATCCGATTTGAATTTTAAAATGATCACTGTGAATGCTGGGTGGAGAGTGGATTAAAGAGGTGGTGCTGGAGTAGAGGTGGGCAAACTACAACCCACAGGCCAAATCCACCCACCACCTGTTTTTGGAAGGCCTGTGAGCTAAGAATGATTTTTATATTTTACATTTCAAATGGTTGGGCATAAATCAAGAATAATATTTCATAACACTTGAAAATTATATGAAATTCAAACTTGAGTGTCCATAAATATTTATTGGAACACATTGGAGTTCATCGTGTACATTTGGTCTGTGGCCACTTTGGTGCTGCAAGAGCAGAGTTGAGTGTTTGCAACTGGGATGATATGGCCCCCAAAACCTAAATATGGCCCTTTATAGAAAAAGTTTGTTGTTACTATATGGCCCTTTATAGAAAAAGTTTGTTGTTACTATATGGCCCTTTACAGAAAAAGTTTCTTGACCCCTGTACTAGAGTGTAGGCAGCTGTATCAGTAAAGACGTTAATGCAGGGTCCAGGAGAGAGATGATGGTGTCTTGAACTGGGGGTTACCGTGTACAAGGGTACAAGTGGATAAGTATGGGAGATACTCTGGAGAGGGGACTGAGAAGTTTTGCTGTTGAATTTGGATACTGGTGGAACTGATTGAAAAGGTTTCTTCTTCCTTCACTGAAAAAAAGACAACCATCTAGCCAAAAAAGTAAATGGATCATGTTGCCTTTCCTTCTATATGTTATATTCTAAAAGATGAAAGATGTATGTAACTATTAAAAGCAACTTCAGTGTAAAATGAAAAACATTTCTAAATTTGCCTGACCCAAGAAGGCATTTTGACTTATAATCCTTGCTCTATAACTAGCTTCTTGCTATATATTTTAAAGTTACTCACCTCTTCTTACATATACACTCATCCCAAATATTAAGACTGTTCTGGGCTTTCTGAATACAGTACATTGTTTTAAATGGCTTGCAAATATAAACTTAGGTAGAATGCTTAGAAACCAGTCTAGGTTTCCTATAGGTTCTGTGACTATAGTTTATAGTTGTTCATTTGCGTGAATGTGTCAGCCGTGACGGGGTGGAAATTTTTATTATTTTTAGGGATGAAAATTACTTACTTGGTTTTGATTTCTAAGGTTTTTTTTTCCTTGTATAGCCCCCTAACTGTAATGGGAATAGTGTTTGAAACCTTAAAGCTGTAGAATCTGACATTTGCAATACAATTACTTTTTAAATAGCAGTCTAAACTTTAAAAATGTGTAGCCATTGTTTTTGACCATTTGCTGTATGTGAAATTTATACAATTTTATAAGAATTATATGTATACAGCTCTCTATACTTTTCAGTCTCTAGCAATATGGCTGACTGAATAATCTGAAAATGCTTCTGTTTTAAATCACCTAGAAATGCTAGATAAAATATAATAAACATACATTTAAGTGAACAGCTGAGCTTTCAGGAAAGTAAGGAAAACAGATTCAAACATAAAGAAAAGACTGAAAAACAGAGGAGTATGTGAGTTGACATTTGAGTGCTCCGTGGATGGGAGCAAGAGTTATTAGTCTGGGCATTGTTGGGATTTGAATTTTAATGCCCTTGTGGAAACAGGTTACAAAGCCTTGAGTTTGTACAAAGTGGGGGAATTGGAACAACATCCAAACATGAAACCAGGATCCTTAAAGGACTACACTTTTAGCAAAGGGGTAGATGAGGAAAAGAACCCATCCATCAGCACAGGGAGCCTACAAAGAACCTTTCAAATAAGACTTCCCTAAGAACTTGTAACTATGCTCCTGCCTCTTGTTGGCTTGGGGTTTAAATTAATATTACCTACTTGATCTGGGAAAACCTAAACTGAGAAATTAGTATAAAAAGGATTCATAGGGTAGCAAAACCTCTGAGTTATCTGGAAGAAGCAAACACAAAACATCCTTGGTGGGACAAGCTTTCAAACGAGGCTGCCTAGTTTCCCACAGTTAACCTGCATGAAGTTGAGTTTGCAATACCCAATTAAAAAATTCAGAAGACAGTCACCTATTATCACAATAGGCACAACGAATAGGATTAAATCCCTAAGACCTAGATAATTATCATATGGAGACCATAAAATAAGTATGTTTAAAATGACAAAAAGCTTAAAATAAGGAAATTAAAACATAAGGAAGTAAATCAAAAATTTGGAAAGGAATCCAATAAAACTTAGAGAAATAAAAAATGTAGTCATTAAAAATAAAATTCATGGCGGTTCCCTGGTGGTGCAGTGGTTGAGAGTCCACCTGCCGATGCAGGGGGCACGGGATCGTGCCCTGGTCCGGGAGGATCCCACATGCCGCAGAGTGGCTGGGCCTGTGAGCCATGGCCGCTGAGCCTGCGCGTCCAGAGCCTGTGCTCCGCAACGGGAGAGGCCACAACAGTGAGAGGCCCGCGTACCGCAAAAAATAAAAAAAAATAAAATTAATGAATAATCAGCAGAAATAGTTGAAGGAGGAATAAGTGGAAGAGAAATCTGAAGAAGTTATCCAGAATGCAGGAAAGAGAGAGAGAAAGAAGAAAAATAAATCTTTAGAGACAAAGAAGTTAGAATGGGACAATCTAACATAATGTCTAAAGAAGTTCCAACAGGAGAAAAAATAATAAGGGGATGAAGCAGCATTTGAAGAGAGAATGGCTGAAAATATTGCATATGAATGAAGGGCATAGTCCTTAGCTTCAGAAAGCCTAATGATTCTCAAGCAGGATAAATAAAATCTAATCCTCACCCAGACACATCATGAAACCAAAGAAAATAGAGCAAGGGGTTTTATGGGTAGCATTCTCCTACAACTAAGATATTGAAATCAACTCACCTGAAATAAGATTTTAAAGTTATTTTCCAGCATTAGTGATAAGTTTTCACTGATCTATCTGCATGTTCATATTGGTTCAACTTTGTGAAGTGTTTGATAAGTTTTTTGCCATGGAGCATTAGTGTCTAAATATTAATTAGTAGTTCTATGAGGAAATAATTTCTTTTTGTGACTAGTTTTCTTCTTGAGGGAACTAAGGAAATACACCATCAAGAAAACTACCATTCAGCATCTTCCAAAATGTGTGTGGACTTTAAAGTCACTGGTTAAAAATAATAGCATAATTTATTTGAAATTTTAACCAAAAAAATCTGTTACTTTTCTTTGTTATTCACTCATTTAGTCCAGTTTTAGAATCTTCTCTTTCTGTATCATGAAATCATTTTTTTTCCTTCTGATTTCCACTCTGATTGTTCTTTTCCTGTTTCTTATTCATAGACTTCCAAGGAACAGCTATATTTGCAAGTCACTTAAAATCATTTATTCATTGAATGTTTAAAAAGTAAGATGAAATAAAACAAAACCCACTTTGCTTTCTTTCTCCATTTAATTAGCATTTCTCTTTTGATTTATTCCCCTTTTACCTGCTGCACCAGCTGGTTAGCAGACAAGTATAGTGGGCCCTCTGTGAAAATGATTACCTCCATAATTATTCTCATTTCACCCCATGAGTTAGCTGTTTTGTTGTGGGGTAGAGTGGGGTAGAGTGACGCAGAAGCTAATCTGCATAATCCTGACAGGTCAAATTTCGCTTTGAAATATTCTGACATTGGCCTCTACCAGCATTAGTCATAGTCTTGCTTAAGAGTTTTGTGAGCTGAATATTGTCGTTATTTAATCTAAACAGCTTCATTAATGAGATGTGTGTGTGTGTGTGTGTGTTGGGAGAGTGGAGAGGAGACTAGGAATTTCGGACATCTTTCCCTTTTACTATACATACCCACAAGCATATACACGTTCACACTGCTTTTCCAAAGTATTTTCCCCTGTAAAACCTCTTCATAACATCCTCCACTTATTACTAGATCTCGTTTTTAACCATTTAACAATTAAATGTGTGTATGTATTTGAGATATAAAACTTAAATCCTTTAAGCTTATATCTTATTTTCCTAGCACGCAGTCTATGTTTTTAGACATTCTTTATTACTTTAAATATCTTCTGAAAGTTCTTCTCCTTATAATCAATCAGTTATGAATTTTAAACAACTTTGATTTTAAACTGTACATTTAAATTTTTTCTACTTTTTATGTTTGCAACTGATGTACATATTCTTTTATCAGGGTATAAGTTTTCAGCAAGGAAATGCTCACATTTTCTTTGCACATTTCCATATACAAAAATGAGTTTACGTTTTTTAATCTTTTAAATCAACAGGCTAAGTTTTCTTTACAGTCATTCTTATTTAATATGTCATGGATATTAAATTATGTTTGTATATTGTTATTTAGGTGACTATTATATGGTTAAAAAGATTTTGGAGGAAAACAGTTCAGGTGACTTGAACATAAATTGCGTAGATGTGCTTGGGAGAAATGCTGTTACCATAACTATTGAAAACGAAAACTTGGATATACTGCAGCTTCTTTTGGACTACGGTTGTCAGGTACAAGGCTAGATAATTTTATCCAGTAGCTTCTAAGTACTGTTAGATATGCCATGTTTTCTCCTTTCTTTCTAGTTTCCTTCCTCCCTTCCTTCCTTCCTTTTTTCCTTCCTTTCTCTCTCTATTTTTCTTCTCTCTTTCTTTCACCTTTTATTTTGTTTTGAGCTACTAAAAATTTAAAAACAAACTAAAAAAAACCCTTTTTAAAAAAAGTATAGTATTTTGACTTGATTTATCTTTTTCTTCCCAACTTTCACTCCTGCCCCTTATTTTATATGTTTTAAACCATCCGACAGAGGTAAATTATCATGACTTATTAAAGATGACTTTGTTTTTATTACTTACATTATTATATTACTATTTACCTTATATATCTAAAAATAGTACAAGTGTTCTGGAAGTGTCAGGGGAACAGGTATTTCTGTGGCCCATATAATTTACAAGCATAAAAACAGAATACTCCTCACTTACAAAGCAATTTTCAATTTGATTTTCTCCAAAGTTTTATTAAATTGTCCTTTTTGTCTGAAATCTAGTGTTTGCTTATAGCTAAAGGTGAACGGATTTTTTTAAACTGGAAAACATTGACCTTTCTGCTTGTCTTCATATCAGTTCGTGTAAAAAATCAGGCATCTGGGGCTTCCCTGGTGGCGCAGTTGTTGAGAGTCCGCCTGCCGATGCAGGGGACACAGGTTCATGCCCTGGTCTGGGAAGATCCCACATGCCGCGGAGCGGCTGGGCCCGTGAGCCATGGCCGCTGAGCCTGCGTGTCCGGAGCCTGTGCTCCGCAACGGGAGAGGCCACAACAGTGAGAGGCCCGTGCACCGCAAAAACAAAACAAAACAAAACAAAAAAAGCAGGCATGTGTATGTCTTGAAAGAATTCAGTTAAGAGATCGGAAGGAAATTTAATAATATTATTTTCCTTCCTTTTTGGTTTGCTTATAATGGGACTTAGCATATGAATTCTGGCTCTTTTTTTCTTTCAAACAGTATGGTTCTTTGCTCTTTTGTAGCTTTAAACTAATGAGACTTTTTTGGGAGTGGTATCAGGAAGCATTCAGAAGATTTTTAAAAAATAAGTAGGTTAGTCCTATGTATGTTTCTATTATATATATAATACATATATATATGTATTAAAACATGTGGTACTGTCTCTGTGTATACATATTTAGAGTAGAAATAAATTGCTTTCCCAGAAATTTCATTTATCCAGAACACCCCCGAGAACCAGGAAGTAAGTGAAAAATACCTCTGAGCAGCCAGGGTAGATGGCGGTGAAGTTTCCCATTTATGAGCTTTATCATAGGGGTAATTCTGGAGTCCTCCTTCAAAATCTGTTTTTTCTTACTTTAGATTCCACTTTAACAAGCTTACTTAGTTTTCTAATCCATAGAGAATTACAGGGGCAACAGAAAGGGCATGAGGCTGCAGTGGAAAAAAATTAGGCACAGTACCTCTGACTCTATTTAAAGAGGTCAATAGCATTAGACACCTGTTAATCTCTAAGGGTACTGTATGTTAGAGTGGTAATTGCTATTTATAACAATGGCCCAGAGTCAGTAAGGGAAAGTTAAATTATACTCAGTATGTATTACTTGACGAAAGAAGAATATATATAGTACTTCTGAAAGCAGAAAACTTCCATCAAATTTGTTTAAATTTCAAAGTTAAACACTTAAAGGCATAAGCTTCAGTTACCTATAAAATAATGTCACAAAGAAAGTCTCTGATGATTCTATGTAAAAGAGGTATTAGGGTATTGATACAATAATCATTTTGTCTTTTTACATGTAAGATTCTATGTATATAAAATGTCTGCAGTATACATGGTTCTTTCACATACCTGATCACATTTGAACATCATAGGCAGCCTGTCTAGATATTATATTTTTTATAGATCAGAAAACTGAGGCTCATAGACTGTAATGAATTGCCCAAAGTTCTAAAATAAGTAAGGGCAAAGCTAAGATTGAAGCTAACCTTTTGACTGCAAATCCCATGCTCTTTCCAGTTCACTGTGTTCCGTCTTCAATTACCTATGTCTTATCTGTCAGTCAACAGATGTCCAAGGCCTTTGGTTGGGTGTGACTGTGGAAATGAATATGTAAAACATGAGTTCTGTACTAAAGGATGTTAAAACCAATTGGACAATGAAAGTGCATATGAATTTTAAATCAATCAAATGATATAAAAGTGTATTTCATAAGTGCTGGGTGGTAATAGTACTTGACCCTTGTATGTCGCTTTGAGGTTACAAAGTGCTTTCATGTATTTTATCTTGTGTTATACTAGTGGCTCTCAACCGGCAGTTTTGTCCCTTGGGGGACATTTGGCAATGTCTGGGAACATTTATGGTTTTGCGGCTTGTGGGTGGGTTAGTACTGGCGTGTGGCGGGTAGAAGGTAAGGGCGTTGCTAATCATCCTACAGTGAACAGGACAGCCCCCCACAATAACGAATTATCTGGCCTCAAATGTCAATAGTGACACCATTGAGAAACCCTGTTTTATACCTAAACTTTTGTGGTTCACAACAAATGTTTTGGAGACATAGGAAAGAGGAGATCGCTGTGGTTTAGAGCTAGCAAGAAAGGTTTCATGGAAGAATGGCAGTTGAGCTCAGCCTTGAAATATTAATAATTGCTAATATTTATATAGTTCTACTGTGTGACAGGAATCTTAAATATATATTCACTTCCTTAATCCTTACAACAGTTCTATGAGATAGGTGCTATTATTATCCCCATTTTATAGAGGAGGAAACCATGGTACAGAAGGTTTCAGTAACATGCCCAAAGTTACTCTGTAAATGCCAGATCTGGAATCTGAACCCAGGTTCTGGCTCCAGAGTCCATGCTTTTACCTGCTACCTAAAACTACTGTAAAACAGGAGGTGGAGAAGGATGTAAACAAAGGCATGTAAATGTATATTCTTGAGACAGTGAATTGACTTAGCCTTTTTGAACAAAATATTTGGGTTGGATAGTAGTGGAAAATAACTGGAAAAATAACTAAGACAAAACTGATGAAAAGGGCTTGAATGCCAGTCTAAGGAATTTGGCTTTTATATGATAGATAGTGAGATCATTAAATAATTTTTGAGTAAGGATGTGATGTGTCCAATGGTATTTTAGAAAAACTAATGTAGTGGCTGTGTTCAGTACAGATTAAAAAATGGGAAGTGGGTAGGGCTATAAATAGCTTGGGTGAGCAGTTTTTATAATAATCCAGATGTGAAGAGGTTAAAGCCTGAACTGGAATAGTGGCTATAAGAATGGGGAAAAAATGGCAGATGTGAGAGATGTTATGAAGGAAGAATTGATAGAACTTAGTATTTAAATTTGGAGGGGGGTATTGAGAAGGAGTCCAAGATGATTTGAAAATCTTAAACATGCGTTACTGGGAGAATGATGCAAGAAAAACAGGAAGTTAAGTCAAACTTGGGGCAGAGAACTGTGAATTCTGGTTTTAGCCTTGTTTATTTTGGGGCTATCAGGCAGTTTCCAGTGGAAAGCTGACATCTCTAGGGAGAGGCTGGGCTGGAGAGATACAGCAGTCGTGGCCATGGAGATGACCCGACATCATGAGAGTGGATGAAATCATAGAGAAGAGCAAACAACTAGTGCTGATTCTTTCTCAGGGAGCATCTACATTAAAAAAGGGCATTAGAAGGAAAGGGTTTCATTAAAGGAGTTAGGATATGCAACGTTGTGAAAACCAAAGAAACGGTTTTATTACATTGCTGAGAAATCAAGGAAAATGGTAGGAAAGGCCATTGGATTTTGAAACTGGCATCAGTAGAATTAGAGAAAATGACACGCATGAGCTTGAGAGTGAGAGTGAAAGAAAACTCTAGTGGTGAGAGAAAGAGAGGATCATGTCAATTAGCAAAGAGTGAGGAAGTATTTCATGTTTTGGGAGGTTTGGGGAGGTGAGGGCTGGGACTGGTGTTTCTGCGAAGGAAGGACCAAGGTCCTGTAGAAGACCAGAGCACTAAATAGAATACCTAGGTGGAAAATTTAGCTTTGGGAAGGAATGAAATAAATGAGTATCTGAGCTTTGAGGAGAGAGTATGGGAATTGTTGAAAAGACAAATTCTGAGGTGAGAAGGGAGATAGTAACCTCATTAATACATAATAGGTGTGTACTGAATAGATTTTAATAAAGAATGGTCAAATATCTGTGAAAAATTAGGAAGCAAAACTAATGAGGACATTTGTATACCTAGAGATACTTAAATAATTTAAAACATTTTTCCCTTCGGAGCTGCCTTTGATATATCAAGTAACAGCATTGTGCAGAATAAGTCCAGGGCAACTCCTTACATGACTTTTTTACATAAATTTTTTTATACCTGAAGCTTATCCTTTTAAGCCTTGAAAGATTTAACATGACTCTTTCTTTATTCTTTACTAAACAGTATATCTGAATATAATTTAACTTTACCATCGTAAGTGGGAATCATTGAGAGTTTAATCATTTTACTTTGCTTCATATAGTCTGAGACTATTGACACGTTTTCCCTTACATTAAGTGGCTTCAGACTGCTTTGTATTGATAGTGATTTTGCTATGCTGATATTTTATCTTCTCAATGATCAACTTTTAGCCGTTTTTCATCCTTCCTCCCTTCTCTGTTGGTTTTAATCTAGCCTGTAGGGTACTTGGGAAAGCCAGGTGTCTGTCATTTATGGACAACTCGAAGTCGGTGTGGGTGAGGCAGTTGTTTCTAGGAAAGAATGCCCATGAAGTTCGTTTGTGACAGCTCAGTATGGTTTGGGGAGAAATTTGCAGCTACATCCATGGCTATGTTTCAGATGATTGGAGTTGCCTGGTGTTTTGACTTCGAGAGCAGTGGCATTACTATAGGTAGCTTTATAGGTTAAAATTAAAAACCATAAATGAACTGTTTAGTAGTAATGAACACATGGTTCTTTTTGCTTGTTTGCTTCACCTGACCAAGTACAGTAAAAACTGAAGAGAAACGTTTGTAAAGCAGAAGAATAATAGTGCTAGCTTTTAAAGAATAGGCTACAGCCCAGTGAACCCTAAAATGTTTAAGGGATAAAATAATGAATTAAATTTCCCATGAGGGTGGGGAGTTTTCCCTGTAGGAATACATAGGCAGTTCCTAATGGTTGAATGTGACCCCAACCCAATTATTTGGGGTGCTTAGTCCTATTTTTAGACATCCAGATGAAGTCTGCCATTTTTAGTCCTGTTTTTGACATCTAGAGAAAGTGGATGAAAGCTTCCTTTTCAGCTACAAAGAATATTAAAGATCTGGTATAATTTCATTTTCATGGGAGAGAATATTGATTTAAATAGTTGTTAAACAGTATAATCATTTAAAAATGTACAGGGTACATTTTTAAATAATCAGGGTATTTTCTTAGAGTAAATCATTACCTATCCCCACTTTTTGCTTCTGCCTTTATGGTTTTCCTTAAAAAACAAAACAAAGCAAAACAAAAAGAAACCCCAAACCTGATGTCTCACTTGCCAAGTATCACAAATAGGACTGAAGAGTTTGTTATATCGAAAAGTTGAAAAATCTCCATTTCCTCAGCTTCTATTTAATTACTTTTTCCTCCTGTCAAAGTTGGAGCTTCAAAATGACCTATAGTTTGGGAGTAAAACTATAAAGTCACTTCTCCGGCTTGTCTCTAAGGACATTGGTATCCTAGTTCTTTGTGATTTTTACTTGCTAAGATTGCTGATGTTGGGAATTTCCTGGTGGCCCAGTGGTTACGACTCAGCGCTTTCACTGCTGTGGCCTGGGTTCGATCCCTGGTCAGCGAACTAAGATCCCGCAATCAGTGTGGCACCACCAACAAAAAGAAAAAGATTGCTAATATTAATGCCATATTTGTACCATTTCAGTCAGCCGTGTGTGCTTTAAAGATGAGAACAGAGGGGCTCCGCCTTCTGTTAACATGTTTTTCATTGTCCCCTAGCCTCATGGTTGCATTATCATTTTTATCAGACAGAAAACAATCCTTTACCTGTAGTAATTGTTCTTGGCAATTTCTTTTATAGATTTGGAGTAATGAAGATTCTTTTGGTCCAAAGTTCGAGAGTAAACATCTTGAAAAAAATAACATATCAACTAAACTGCATAGATCAGCACTGTTTCATTAATAAACCCCACTATCAAGCATTCATTATTTTACCAGCTCATTCAGTGAAACCAGGACAAAAATATGTGTGTTATGGTACACTGAAGTACTGCCAAGGCTAGCAAATGTACTATTCGGACAGTCTAAATTTTTAAAAATTTAGTATTACTGTATATAATACAGTTTAAATTTAAAAAAATAGTTTTCTTTATGAATTAGTAAAAATAAATAGTTTACCTTTTTATCCTCCATTTTCATTTTTAACCTTTTTTTTTTTTTAAAGTCTGCAGATGCACTTTTGGTGGCAATCGACTCTGAAGTAGTGGGAGCTGTTGATATACTACTTAATCATCGACCAAAACGATCATCAAGACCAACTATAGTAGTTAGTACTCTTAAATATTTATTAATTCGGATTTTTAAACCAAAATAGATCTCCTGCCCCACTGCCATTTTTTTCTCCCTCCCCTCCAATTTGCTTTGTTTTAAAGAAATAGATTTTTTTTTTACTCTGTAAAATATTGCTTTAAAGTAAGTAGACATTTGCAAGAATAATTAATGTTGCTCTCAGGAAACCGTATTAAAATTCATGATATTTCTATAATTTTGCCAGTGTGATCCAGTATTTTTAGTTTGGAACATTCTGCAGGTTAAGTTGAAAATACAGATTAGCTTCCAGGTGCATTTAAAAGTTAAATATAAACAGTGACACCATAGAACTGGAAGAAAATGTAGGTGAATATTTGACTGGGAGGGAAGGACTTTGGAGAAAAATCACAGTGGCACAGGCTTTGGCTGTATAGAAGTTAAACTTCTAGAATTAAGACATCAGGCAAAATTTAGAAAGCAGATGGATAACTTTCAAAAGATATTTCCAGCATATATCAAATTCATAATCTTAATATTAGATGAATTGATGAAAAACATCAAAATCAATAAAAGACATGGAAAAATCTCAAAAGAAAGTACAAAATATTAAATCTTACTAATAATCAAATACGAGGTGCTAATTTTTGCTTATCAAACAGCAAATTTTTTGTAAAAACTAATAACCATTGATGGCAAAGGTGTAGCACAGCCTCATACACCACTGGAAGAGGGTATTTTGAAAAGTAGTTTGGCAGGATATGTCATAAACAAGAAAGATGTTCATATTCTTGAACCTAGCGCTTCCTCCTCTAGGAATTTGTAAAGGAAATGGTCAGAAATGTGGACAGAAATGTTACTTGTAATCTTATTTGTGGCAATGAAAAAACCATGTGACACAATCTAAACATCCCAAAATAGAAGATTGGAAACATAAATAATTACATATATATTAACATGATATTTTTAAAAGGAATAATTAGGAACGTGAAAAAATATGATACAGAAGGGAAAAAATGAGAATAGTAAACTGTACATATAATATGATCTGAGATTAAAAATATGCACAGAAAAGGAACTGTATGGAAATGTAGCAAAATGTTACCTAACAGCAGTCATCACATTGCCAAATTTAAGGATATTTTTCCTTACTTTAAAATTTTTCTTTATTGCTTTTGTAACTAGGAAGATAGTCACTAATAATTAAATAAATTCTACTGTAAAAATGAGATATTTGGGGCTTACCTAGTGGCGCAGTGGTTGAGAGTCCGCCTGCCGATGCAGGGGACACGGGTTTGTGCCCCAGTCTGGGAGGATCCCACATGCCGCGGAGCGGCTGGGCCCGTGAGCCATGGCCGCTGAGACTGTGCGTCCGGAGCCTGTGCTCCGCAATGGGAGAGGCCACAGCAGTGAGAGGCCTGCGTACCACAAAAAAAAAAAAAAAAAAAAAAGAAGAGATATTTGTTGTGTATCAAAATTTTAAAGTTATAACATTCATTATTGGTGAGGATGTAGTAAAACAATCAGTAAAAATTAATTTCTGGGAGTGTAAACTGGCTATACTCAGAAGAAAAATATTGTTTTAAGAAAGAATTATAAATTGGTTGCAAATTATCTGCCATATTCTGAGAGCGATAAGAAGCTCCCCTAAATTCCATACTTTATCATATATTAACTGAAATATTTTTCTCTCATTTAAACTATTACAAAGTTTGTGTAAGCATGACTTTCTCCAGAGGATAGTTCCAACTAGTTTAAGTGGTGGTAGGCAGCCAACAAGAGTAGAGAAAAAAGGGCCAATAACATAACTCCTATCCAAAAGATCAGAAATGATCAGAAATCCTATTCAATTTTCTGACACCTATCCTGCAGTTACTAGTATATTTTGGTATACCTATTCCACCTTCTAGCCTTTTAATCCATTTACACTCTTAGGGAGGGTGAGTGTAGTGTGCCAGGGTATTGGAGCAACTGACTGATATCATTTCATCACCATTGTCACTGCCAATCGAATACTGAGTTGTAAGGGTGGGCAGTCCTCACCTACTCAATGAAAGAACACTTTTTACACTATCTCTAACAAAGAAAGTTATCCAGCCTTTGCCTGAATACTTCCAGTGACAAGATCACATTTTAATGGCCTCATTACAACTGGACAGGCAGTATCAAATATTTTTATATACTTTTTTTTTTACCACCTCAGTGAATTCATTTTTTATTCTTGGCTTATCAAAATTGTCTTTTGATAAATTTTCACTTTTAAATACAGGGTTTTTTTTTTGATAGTATGTAGATTATATTATGAGCATTGAAATTAGGAACTTTAATCATCTATCTCTAATAGTGTTTTTCATACAGTTAATTATGTTTCATAGGAAAAATAAGGACCATTTTTTTTCTTAAGGGATTAAATATGATTTTCTCCTCTTTATAACCTCTTTTTTTTGTAATTAGGGAGAATGGAATAAATTTTTAGATTTTTCTGTAATTTTAAAATAAATTCATTAATTTGAAGTCCCCAATAAATAGATGGGAAGTGTATAAACAAACTATTCATAAGAGAGGAAAAAAAAGATAAGAATGTCAGAAAATACTAGAATTTACCAGTAATCAAAGAAAAATAAATTAATATTTCATGATAGTTTTTTTCACTCATAAATTGGGAGTGATCATGCTCAGTGCTGGTGAGTAAACCTTAGTGGGTGGGTACATTCCTATATTATTGGTAATATAAACTATTAAAAGGACTTTGATAATATGTATAAAAAGCTTCAAAATTGTTCATGGCCTTCAGACCTATAATTCCACTTCAGGGGTTCTATGTTAATGAGATAATCCTGAATTTTGAAAAAGCTGTATTCATAAAGATGTTTGTGGTAGTATTATTTATATTAGCAAAATAAAATATCTTGAACATAGAGTCTATGAACTTCCTTAAACTGCATGCAAAATTCTGTACATGAATTTTTTTTCCAGAAGATTCTGGGTTATATCTTTATGAGATCATTATAAGGGTCCTTGATCTTCAAAATCTTAAGGACCATTGTTTTTAATCGTTGGTGCCAAGTCATTCATGCCAAAGTTGCCCTTAAAAAGCGGGTGTGGTGGAGAAAGGACTAAAAGGAAATACTGTAAAATGTTTTGGGTAGTAGGAACATGGGCATTTTTATTCTTTCTGCTTTTGCATATTTTTCAGATATTTTATAATGTGTACACTACTTTTACAATGTTAATAAAAATTACAAAAATTAACAGTGAACTTGATGAGCTTATACTATGGAATCAAACAGCTCACAGGAAAACATCTGTGAAAAAGTGATAAGTATTAGAAAGAATATGTAATAGTCATAAAATAGTCAACCTTCTTTATTTAATCCTGCTCTTTATTTACTAATGTTTCTTTCCTCGTGTCATGCAATCACCAGGCATGAGCCCATGTAGTGAAAGGAGCTCAGCATCCAGAATAACACTCAGCTGGGGTCTATCTGCACTTTGCCACTCTGTTGTCGTAGCTCGGGCACATTAACTTCTCTGAGCCTCAGTTTCTTCATGGGGATTATAATGTTCAATTTTGCAGGCTATTGGGATTAAATGAGATGATAAATGTACACTGCCTAATAGTTCCAGGAGCTATGATTGTTAGTGTTTTTGTGCATTTGTAACAGGAAGTAGTATAGGTGGTGTTTGAGAATATGTAGAGAATTACACAAAATGAAGAGTGCCTCCTATTATTCCTTTCAAGTAACTTCATTGCTATCAATGTGGCAAGGTTTTGCCATAGAGGTGGAATTAAACTTTTTTTTCTCGTGCATTTATATTTTGCCTACTTTTAACATTTCTGTTTTTCCATTATATTGTTTTTCTAAAATTCTTGTTCTTTATCCTTGTCATGCATGTTTCCATAATCCTGTGAAAATGAAACACTTTCTCCTAAAGTATTTCTCTAGATATCCACACTTCTTCTTTGTTAGGAAAACAGAAGTCTGGCTGTATGAACATTTCCTATTGAAGATTTTGTCTGTCATGATTATATTGCATTTATTAACTAAAGTTAAGTTTTGAGGTTTCAAAAAAGATTTGATCCTCGAAAATGTTTATCATATTCCTCAAAATAATTTTTATATCCTTTGTGCATTCAATATTTTTCATTACATTTTTTAGATAAATGTTTTTTTGAAGTCACAAATAAGAACTTTTGGACGTTTATATAAATATTTTTCAGAAACTAATGGAGCGAATTCAGAATCCTGAGTATTCAACAACTATGGATGTTGCACCTGTCATTTTAGCTGCTCATCGTAACAACTATGAAATTCTTACAATGCTGTTAAAACAGGATGTATCTCTACCTAAGCCCCACGCGGTTGGCTGTGAATGTACATTGTGTTCTGCAAAAAACAAAAAGGACAGCCTCCGACATTCCAGGTCAGAAAATTAAGGTTTAAATTAAGATGTATGATGCAGTAAGGTATATGTCAATGAAGTTTTTGTTGTTGTTGTTCTTTCTATGTCTACTTTAAGAAATATGGTACTGCAATGACTAATGAAAGCCAGACTTCTAGCTCCTTTGCTTAATACAATGAGTTCTGCATTTTAAAGAAGTATTTACTAAATGATGAATAATTAGGAAAAAATTTCAAATAATGAATAAGGTTTATCTCATACTTCTGCTGGTCAGGGATGGGGTCACTATTTGCTTTTTAAAAGCAGAGTTTATTAATCTAAGAGAATTTCCAAGCACTGGAAGGGGTAGAGATACCACTTCCTGTCTTATTTATAAGAAAATAAAAACTATTATCTATCTAACTAGATATTCAACCTGTTATGCCTCTTTTTCCCCTCTCACACAGTATTTGAGTCTTCTTCTCTTCCCATTCTCCCCAGTCAAAAATATTAAGAACAACTGAGGAGTGAATGAACAAGAAAGTACCCCTTCTTGGACAGGTTGAGCAAGATCACACATGTGCACGTTGTATAAGGTGTATGGTCTGGGCTAGACTTGAGAATCTAATTTTCAGCATATGCCTTTATGTATATATTATCTACATAGTAGTCAAATATAGTTGAAATCGTATCAAGTATAGCATTTACTACAGAAAATGTGGTTTGGAAGTCCGAGGTCATCCGTTGACATTGTTTTCTAGTTAAGGATTGTTGTGCAGTATATTTGAAATTAGCTTTAAAGCTGTAAACCATCCACCCTCCCTCCTTCCTCACCTTTCAACAGATAGTCACAAATCCATAAATTGGAAAAGTCTCCTGGGAATCAATTTAATGTTTACTTGCAGAGATTGTACTGGATATTTTTTCTATTTTTTTAAATTAATTAATTAATTTATTTTTGGCTGTGTTGGCTCTAGAGCACAGGCTCAGTAGTTGTGGTGCATGGGCTTAGTTGCTCTGGGGCATGTGGGATCTTCCCAGACCAGGGCTGGTACCCATGTCGCCTGCATTGGCAGGCGGATTCTTAACCACTGCGCCACCAGGGAAGTCCCTCTATTTTCAAGTCTATTTTACAATGAGATCTGTGTTTCTCTTTGATAAGATCTGGTTAATAGCTATGCCAATTTCATTTAACTTTTTAGTTTTAAAATGACTGGTCTATGGGGAATTCCCTGGCAATCCAGTGATTAGGACTCTGCTTTCACTGCCAAGGGCAGTGTCAGTGAAGTTGATAGGGCAGTTTCAGTTCCTGGTTAGGGAACTAAGATCCTGCAAGCCATGCAGCTTGGCAAATAAAATAAAATACTCTATAAAATGACAAGCAGAAATGATCTTTAAGACTTCTTCTAGTATTAAAATCCTTTATTAATACTAAATATAAATATTTTTCAAATATTATTAAATATTATTAGGTATGCTTATTAAATATGTGTGTAGTTTAAGCAGTTGGAGGTGAGGGGTTGGAGCTGGAGAAAACACTTTACCTGTCTTGGTTTGAGGTGTGGAAAAAGCTTGTTTTGAAAGTTTTTAGAGGAGCTGTGGCTTGAGCTCAGTGTTTAATAATTATGGATGAGAATTAACAGGTAAAAGGCATTTTACACAGTACGTGAGTGTGGTTTACTTAGGGATGGTCTGGTATATCTGTTGAAGACATTGAGAGAGTTTGTTATTGATGTTTGAGAAAACAGTTATAGCAAATGTCAAAGGGATCTGACTGAAGTCATTTCCAGGAATTGCTAAGCAGACCTGCAGGAGAAAAGGAAGCTAACAAATGAGTAAGGGATGGGTAAAGGTTTCAGTGACGTTGAAGAGTTAGTATACTAGCAATAAGGAAGAAAGGCAATCTGTATTTCTAAGATGTTGGGTTTTAAATTTCAGAGATGATGCAGTGCCAGGTGATGCAGTCTTGCCGTTTGCAACAACGTGATGGAGCTTGAGGGCATTATGCTAAGTGAAATAAGTCAGACGGAGAAAGACAAACACCATATGATTTCACTTGTATGTGGAATGTAAGACACAAACAAACAGTCTGTGAGTTAGTTGGAGAAGGCATTCAAAGTTGCAGCCATTTCTCAAGAGTTCCCTTGAGGAACTTTTTCTTTTTATCAGACTTTCTAATGCTTGGCACACATGCCTAATTTTTTAGTCAGCCAGGGATTTGTGGAGACTATATATGAATCCTTGTATATCTTTTCTCATTTCCAAGATCTCCCTATTAAATTTCTGATTGGTCCACTCTTTGTCTCAAATCAGACTGCAAGCTTGGTCTTGCAAAGCTGCAGGTTTTCCTTGTTCATCTCTACTAAGTCTAATCCTTTCAGCCAGCAGAGCTGTAGGTTTTTGCTTCCCAATGAATTGATTTTTACCCTTTTAGCACAAAGATACAGATTTACCAGCTTCAGGCTGGAAAACTGCAGTTCTCATTGAGCGAACTGGAGGCAGAGGTGAAGAGGTAGCCTCAGGTGAGAAGGCTGCGGATTCCAGCCATTCCTGCCTGAAGCTCTGGCAGTTTTCCAATAATTGATTCTCAATAGACAATTTCCAGTGACCTGAAATAGTTGATTTTTTAAAAAAAATTTGTCCATTTTTATGCATATATTTTGTGTAGTGAAATCACTGACCTCTTCATATCCCAGCATTACTTTTTTTTTTTTTTGGTACGCGCCTCTCACTGTTGTGGCCTCTCCCGTTGCGGAGAACAGGCTCCGGACGCGCAGGCTCAGTGGCCATGGCTCACGGGCCCAGCGGCTCCGCGGCATGTGGGATCTTCCCGGACTGGGGCACGAACCCGTGTCCCCTGCATCGGCAGGCAGACTCCCAACCACTGCACCACCAGGGAAGCCCCCACCATTACTTTTGATAGTGTTTTGAATACCAAAAATGACAGATTTAATAAAGCGAGGCAGCCTCATTACTTTTGAGATTATATCTAATTGCTTTCCATACTATGGCTATTCCATTATTACTCCAGCATAGTTGGTTGCCACCAGTACTAGCAGTCACTCTTCCTGTGCATTTTGTCACTAATCCATATTTTGAGACATGACTATGTAGGTTAATACAAAAGTCATTTTTAGAGACAATCTGATAAAATTAATTACTCTAAAAATTAATTGCTATGATGGAAACAGAAAGATAAGTTACTCAATTATATATATTTTTCTCAAGTTTTTGGACAGTTTTGGTATAGGCAAATACCTCTGTAGAAATCCTTACTTAAGATACAGGTAATTGTACTTGTTAATTAAATATCTAGATCAGAGCTGGATTTCATAAAAATTGTTTTCTTAGAAATGCATTATATAGAAAAAAATGCTTTGTATAGAGTCTATTTTTGTTTCTAAGTAAGACATGAGACCTATCAGGTAAATAAGGAATATTTCAATAAATTTGTTACATAAAAGTTTTAAATTTCCATACAGAAAAATTCCATTGCAAACAAAGTAAAAGACAAACAACCAACGAGAGAAAAGTATTTAAAACATTTTTGACTAGACAGAGGGCTAATTTCTTTTATATATAAAGAGGTTTTACAAATTGGTGATTTAAAAAAAAAACACCAGAAAAATAGGCTAATGCAAATGAACAGGTAGTTTACAGAAGTATAAACAAATAGTAAGCATGAAAAGATGCTTAAGCTTCTAAAGAAATTCAGAGTAATACAACTCTTAAAATTCCATTTTTCATCTGTTAGGGTAGCAATGTACTAATGAAGATGTAGGGGAAAATGAACTCTCCTTATTGTTAGTGCTTTGGAAACATCTACCAGAATTTAAAATGCACATGGTGTTTTATCCAGCAGTTCTGAATGTGCAAAGGGTATATGAACTAAAGAATAATCAGTTGTACATTATTTATGGAAGTAAAAAATCAGAAACAACCTAAAGTTCCATTAATGGAGATTGTATGGACTGCCATCAAATGGAAAACCATCCAGTTTTAGGAAATAACGAGATGACTCTATATGTAGTGACATAGAAATAGTTGTCCCTTCTAGAGAATGTCACACAGAGTGAAGTAAGTCAGAAAGAGAAAATCGAATATCGTATAATAACGCGTATATGTGGAATCTAAAAAAGTGGTACAGATGATCTTATTTGCAAAGCAGAAATAGAGACACAGACGTAGAGAACAAATGTATGGATACCAAGGGGGAAAGGGGTAGGGTGGGAGGAATTGGGAGACTGACACATATCCATTACTGATGCTATGTATAAAATAGACAACTGATGGGAACATACTGTACAGCACAGGGAGCTCTACCTAATGCACTGTGGTGACCTAAATGGGAGGGAAGCCCAAAAGAGAGAGGATATCTGTATGTATGGCAGATTCATTTTGTTGTGCAGTGGAGGCTAACACAACATTGTAAAGCAACCATACTGCAATAAAAATTAATTTAAAAAAAGAAATAAAGAAAGAAAAAAAATTTAAAAAGTGTCTTGGAAATTCAGATGCAATAAATTTCACCTAAGAATTTTAGGGTTGTAGGCTTGTCACAAAAGTAGCATGAAAGCTGATTCCTTATGAATAACCAAAAATTGATAAAAATCAATAAATATAGAAAAGAAAAAAGAAGAAATAGTTGTCCCTGTACACAGTGTATCTGATTATGTTTGTGTGTGAATAGAAAATATCAGGAAAGATTTTCATAACTCTCTGAAATCTGACTCTCTTTGAGGAGTGGAGTTGGTGGAAGGAGGAGAATTGGGGAGCATTATGTTTCTAAACTGCTTGCTTTTTTTTAAACAAGCATATATTAAATTTGTATTTAAAAGAAAAAATATTTATATAATATCTACCAAATTTTAAATTAAGAATTATATATTTATAAATGAAAGAATTATAGCAAAATTTTTCTGACTTGGTTCCTATTTAGATATTGATTATAAACATTAATTAGTTTACGGAAGGTAAAGGGAATACTTTTCTATTAGTTAGAGGTTAGACATAAATCAATGATTTCATTCTTAAGATTTGAAAGGTCTTTCAAAAATAACCTGGTTGAATGAGTCATGTGTTATATATATGTAGCATATTAAAGTAAACTTATCACTGGGGAAGGAAAATTTAATGATCATCCATATCATATTCAAAATGTATTAGTTATTAACATATTTCATTTAAAATAATACTGAGTTCAGGAATAGAAATTTTTTAATTAAATTGAATTGAAGGATACAAAATTTTGAATCTATGAAAACAAATACTAAAACAATTTCTTTATAAGCAGTAGATATAAAAAATTGCAATATTTATATTTCAAAATATTTATTTTTAAGTTTTTTTCTTTTTATGCAGGTTACCTTATAATAAGTATTTTATAGTTTTATTTTCTTTCAATTTTATAATACTTTAAATTTATGAAAATTATAGGCTAAAGATACTGATCATATTTATCTAATAAATTTGTTTTACATTATGGAATCAAATTTTATCACAGGTTTCGTCTTGATATATATCGCTGCTTGGCCAGTCCAGCTTTAATAATGTTAACAGAGGAGGATCCAATTCTGCGAGCATTTGAACTTAGTGCTGATTTAAAAGAACTAAGCCTTGTGGAGGTGGAATTCAGGTGGGAATGAATGGAAATTGTAAATTTTTTTAAAAAATTTATTTTATTTATTTACTTTTGGCTGTGTTGGGTCTTCGTTGCTGTGCACAGGCTTTCTCTAGTTGTGGTGAGCGGAGGCTACTCTTCATTGCAATGCAGTGGCTTCTCTTGTTGCGGAGCATCGGCTCTAGGTGCATGAGCTTCAGTAGTTGCAGCACACGGGCTCGGTAGTTGTGGCTCACAGGCTCTAGAGTGCAGGCTCAGTAGTTGTGCCACACGGGTTTAGTTGCTCCACGGCATTTGGGATCTTCCCGGACCAGGGTTCGAACCCATGTCCCCTGCATTGGCAGGCGGATTATTAACCACTGCGCCACCAGGGAAGCCCTGGAAATTGTAAATTATCTCTTTGTTTTCCAGAATATTTTCAGCCTGAGTTTTTTCATAGGCCAAATTATCATTTATTTATCTACGTTTGATCCAAAATGACCAAACCTTGCTGCCACATACTTGGGATTTTCCTTTTCCCTCAGTGGAATAGACCCCAGTACCACTTACGTCACTCCTTCCCCATCTTCCTTCTTCCACTCTTCCACCACCCTTAAATCCCTACTTTGTTCAGCATTGCCGGAGGCATTCTAAGGCAGTGTGAAGAGTAGTGGGAATGGTAGCCTTAAGCAAGAAAAAACTTATTTATAACTGCTCTCTGTCCTACTCCCTTCATTCCTAGATTCTGTAATCATCCTTGGAGCCCGATCCTTCATAACTTTCAGAAGCATATAGAATGCTTTTTGTATGTCAGGGACATTCCACACACCCAGACTTTGTCCCTTTTCACTGTTTGGTGAGATTTTCTAGTAGGAGAAACATAGCATGTAGACATAAAATTGATTAGACTGCAACTAGATTCCTAGACTAAGAAGTAGGTAATACGTTGTTTGTTAAAGAAATTCAACTACTGGGCTTCCCTGGTGGCGCATTGGTTAAGAATCCACCTGCCAATGCAGGGGACACGGTTTCGATCCCTGGTCTGGGAAGATCCCACATGCTGCGGAGCAGCTAAGCCTGTGCACCACAACTACTGAAGCCCTCGTGCCTAGAGCCCATGCTCCGCAACAAGAGAAGCCACCACAGTGAGAAGCCCGCGCAGTGCAACGAAGAGTAGCCCCCGCTCACCACAACTAGAGAAAGCCTGTATGCAGCAACGCAGCCAAAGATAAATAAATAAATAAATAATTTTTTTTTTTAAAGAAATTCAACTACTTATTCTTAGGTAATTTTGGTTACATAGTAAGTGGCAAGAATGGATGAAAAAATGTTAGCTGGTGAGGAAAACTTTTTAATTCCTTGAGTTATAATTTTATGCAGCCAGTTCATGGAAAATCCCATTGGAAAAAAAAAATTAATCAATGGGAAATCTCCCTATTTTCCCTTCCTTTCCCTTTAAAAAAACTGAATGAAAAATTATTTTCTGAAATCTAACCCCAATTAATTCATAATTATTTATTTCTAACTTTATTCTTAAGTTGTTCCACTCAGGCATAAGCTTAATGTAATTGATATTTTAAAAAGGATTATCTACTAAAACTTCTTAGTTTCTCAGAAGTGATTTAGGCTTGCCTTTAATGAGCAGGTAAGTCCTAACTTTCAAGGAATAGTGATTCTGAAAGAGAATTCTGTACTAGGTGTGTTTCAGTAGTTTTCTTTCTAACTTGAATTTTGTTCAAATGAGCACTTTAAAAATGAAACAATACTATTTTAATATCAGAAGTAGCATAAACATGTTGTAGACTATCCTTGAAAAAACTTCCAGTTAAAAATTATATAATAATATTTATTGGATAGCATCAAGATATTACTATCTACTGTTTAGATAAATAATATAAAAGGAAGCTTTATACAAAACTATTATAGAATGAGGGCAAATGAGTTAAGTGAAGAGCTGGTTGGCAAATATTATCAGAACTTCTAGGAATATCAGTATATGTAAGAAAACATTGTGCTTACCTAAGATTATCAGTGTGAACACAGAGAACATAATTGTGTTACAATTTTCCCCAAAGCTATGGAGAATTTATGCACCAGTAGGTTCCTTTGACTGTCAGCACAAAAGATGTTGTGTAGCAGTATCAGAATTAAAATGTTACTGAGTAAAAAATGTTCTAGTGAAAACAGCTTAATTAGAAGATGGAAGTGACATTTCTAATAATAGACTGTTGTACTTTGCAGGAATGACTATGAGGAGCTAGCCCGGCAATGTAAAATGTTTGCTAAAGATTTACTTGCACAAGCCCGGAATTCTCGCGAATTAGAAGTTATCCTAAACCATACATCTAGTGATGAGCCTCTTGACAAACGGGGACTACTAGAAGAAAGAATGAATTTAAGTCGTCTAAAACTTGCTATCAAATATAACCAAAAGGAGGTATGAGGTTTTCTGTGATATATTTAAATTATTTCCTCCACAGCAGTCTGGTGGCTCAGAACAAAGGCTTTGGAGCAATACATCTAGGTTGAGATCCTAGTTCTGCTTCATAAAAACTGTGTGTCCGTGGGAAAGTTATTGAATCTGCCTGAGCTTTAGTTTTAAGAATTAATTAAAGATATATATATATTTAGAGTTTAGTACAATGAGTATAAGCATTAAGCAAGTACTCAATAAATGGTAGTTGCTATTATTTTTAACAATTAACATTAATAATATGGATGTTAATGTAATGTTTTTGCTATATAGTAGCTATGCAGGTAAGATTCTGTAGAGTAAATGCCTTCCTAATGAAGTTTCTATCTTGTGTTTTGTCTGTCATGGGTTTGTATTATTGATCGCTTATAAGTAGTCCTTTCTATAGTAATAGGGCCTTTCTGTTTAGAAGTAAAATATCAGATATTATGTTCCTTATTCTTATTTGTTAATTCATTGTGAAACCCAAAGGTGGAGAGACGTATGCTATGATAACTAAGTTGAATCTGGCTCTCTGGCATAATCCCTTCCTATTAAGGGAAATACCTATTTCTACTCCCCATACACTCACATGCACATGATTCAGGAACTTGAAGAAGGAAGGTATGCATTTTTAACTTCATTTTTTGAGATAATTTATTAGACCTGGATATTTATATGTAGATAATGATGTTCAGTAGAGGGTGTTGGTAAATGGTACTTTTAAGGTATTTCTTCTAAGACCCATTATTCTTACTATCAACATAGATATTGGAATAAAACTTGCTTATCAAATTTATATTAATATAAAAATGGGGCCCCAAACAGATTATGATAGAAGGCAAGATATAGGACCTTTGGTGCTAGGGACAGAGTTTTTTTCTGTTTTTTGTTTTTGTTTTTTTTTTTAACCGGTATGTGGGCCTCTCACTGTTGTGGCCTCTCCCATTGCGGAGCACAGGCTCCGGACGCCCAGGCTCAGCGGCCATGGCTCACGGGCCCAGCCGCTCCGCGGCATGTGGGATCTTCCTGAACTGGGGCACGAACCCGTGTCCCCTGCATCGGCAGGCGGACTCTCAACCACTGTGCCACCAGGGAAGCCCGGGACAGAGTTTTTGATTATCTTGGTTGACAGTTTGAGTCTCCCAATAGCTTTGTGACTCAGGAGATTGATAAAGGAATTATAAGATGTTTACTTTAAAATTACCTAGATTATAAAGCAGAAGCTAACACACCATTGTAAAGCAATTATACTCCAATAAAGATGTTAAACAAATAATAAAATAAAATAACCTAAATATTATATTTCTTATCTAGATCTCTGGCTTCAAATCCTATAATTTTTCTAGTACTCCAGCGTTCTTGCTTAAGGTAGACCATTTATAGGAAAAAAAATTAAGTACAAGAATTTGGATCAGTGTAGCTGTAAGATTATAAATCAGCAACATACCTATGTGGCTTTAAAAGGAAATAAATGCTAATATGTATATGTAGAAACAGAGAAAATAGGAACCCTGATGTAATCTTCCCCTAACATACATTTTGACTGGATCTAATGTTAATTTATTTACTTATGTGTTGCACAACCTAAAATAGACACAAAATACTAGAAAATGATAGAATGAAGATATAACAAAGATACAAAACCAACTTAAGTGCTTGGCAAAAGAACCTCAAAGAAAGGTGGAAAGAACCGAGATTATCCTGGTAAGGGAAGAAAAAACTAAGAGGCAGTTTCCTAATGATATATATATGTATTTCCCTGAAGAACTCACAGAGGATAACCAGGTGTTCCATTCTAAAGAAGAGTAGAGAAAAGGAAAAAGAAGTAGTGGTAATATTTTTAGTTGGAAGGAAGATACTCTGTAATTTTAAGAATTAATGAAAATGTAAATTAGTTTTTTAAACTAGATTTCTAAAAATAATCAAAGGGGAAGATAATATTTTTCCAAATAGTTGGTAGACTTTGTTCAGGTCATACATCCTGAATAACAAACTACTGTGATACTTAGTGGCATAAAACAATATTTCATGGTCATTTTGTAGTAATTTCATGATCATTTTATTATGCTCTTGGGTTCTTTAGGTCAAGAATTAGGAAAGGACACAGCAAGGCTGATTTGTCTCTGCTTCTCCATGTCAAGGACTCAGCTGGAGATAGCTCAAATGATGGGGGGCTACAGTCATTCGAGAGGCTTCTTCACTCATATGTCTGGTGCCTGAGCAGCAGCTGAGGATTCAAACAGGGAGCTCTGAGTGGGCTGGGCGCTCAGGTGGGTGGGTCCATAGAGGGTGGGTCTCCTAAGAACCTAGGACTGGAACCTTGGAGGGGCATGGCTCTCACGGTGGGCTGGCTGCAGGGGGATGGTCTGAGTAGCCTCTGAGGGCTGACCGGAGTGCCTACATGTAGCCTGGTCTTCTTCATAGCATGGTGGCTTCAGGGTAGTAGGACTTTTTACCTGCCAGCTTTTGGCTCCAAGAGCAAGTGTTTCTCAAATAAGGTGGAAGCTGAATGGCCTTTTAAGACCTACCTTCAGAAGTCACATAGCGTCACTTCTTCCAGAATCTACTGGTTAAAGCAATTATAAGATTGTTGAATTGATGGGTAGGTAATATTGGTAGCCCACCTATTGATGAGAGGAGTATCAAAGAATTTGTGTCTATGTTTTAAAACCACCACAGACTTAGAACATCTCCAATTGAAAATTTGTCCTTCCAATTACATATTTAACATTACTGTTAATTAAATCATCATTATATAGTGGAATGGCAAGGGCAGCAGTCACGCCTGAGATTGCTTTGATACTCGGGGGAAGGATGAAACCACTAAGTTTGGGATGCTACTAAACTGGGGAGTTGGTGGGAAGAAAAGCTATTTTCCTCCCTGATATTTCCTCTTGAGGGACAAATTACGATTCCCTAACAACACTGGAATCTAAGCAGAAGGATAAATAATGAAGACTTAACTGCCAAAAATAGGTATAGTATTGATATATTAGGAAATTTCTTGATAAGTACAATAAACAACAACAAAACTCTGTCTACTTTTTTAAACTACGGTGTTGCGTTCTATAGATTATATTCTATCTTGGGATAAATCATTTTAAAACAGGACATTGACCAAATATTATTTAATATCTGAATGATATTATGATCACTTGTGCTTTACTTTGGTGATTTCAAACCTGATTACGTTATTGTGTCCAGAGTTATCAGAATCCTTAACTTATACTTCACAACGTGAGCATTATATTGGGAAAATATTGCTTCTGAATTTTGTAAACTAAAAAGCTTCGTAAACTGTGGTAAATTCATTTCTATACTTGAACTAGAATTTTCCTCTTATTTGGGAATATTTTTCCTTTTCTTCTCACATAGAATTCCATTTTAAGAAGATTTAAGAGTATCTTTAATACATTTTAAGAAATTCTCGGTGTTTTCGTGGAGCATAGAAATATCTGATGTTTAGACTTTAATTGCTTTGCTTTCTTGACATGTTGGTTTCTTGTAACTGAAATCATCAGTTTTCCTAGGCTGAAGTCTCTTTCTGTGGATTGTGCTTGTTAATTTTGAAATTTCATAAAAACTGTTATGAGTCTTTATAAGTTAAACGTTTTGAAATGGCTGAGTAGGCTAGTAATAATCACTAATATTTATATAGTGCATGCTATGACCAGGCACTATTCTAAGAGCTTTACATTTAATCCTCATAACAAGTGTATGACTAGATACTATTATCCCCATTTTATAGATGGGGAATTTGAGGCTTAGAGAGATTTAAAAACTTGCTCAAGGTCATTTAGTAAGTAAGTGGCAGAGCCTGGATTTGAATCTAGGTAATCTGGCTCCAGAGTCTATGCTCTTAACCACCACACTCTTTTATTACACGTAAGAAAACAAAACAAAACAAAAAGAACTGGACTGTATAGAATTGATTTCAAACTATTATTAAAACTTTGACTATCAATTAAATAATAGTACTATCAGATCGTATTTACAAGTTATATTTTACTTTTTTTATATGTGTGTGCTTCGTTTTCAGTTTGTCTCCCAGTCCAACTGTCAGCAGTTCCTGAACACTGTTTGGTTTGGACAGATGTCAGGTTACCGACGTAAGCCTACCTGTAAGAAGATAATGACTGTGTTGACAGTTGGCATGTTTTGGCCAGTTTTGTCACTTTGTTATTTGATAGCTCCCAAATCTCAGTTTGGCAGAATTATTCACACACCTTTTATGAAATTTATTATTCATGGAGCATCATATTTTACATTTCTGCTATTATTAAACCTATACTCTCTTGTCTACAATGAAGATAAGAAAAACACAATGGGGCCAGCCCTTGAAAGAATAGACTATCTTCTTATACTGTGGATTATTGGTAAGTATCAAGTTAGTTTAAAAAGTTCTGCCTTTATTTAGCCCATTAATTCTCCCTTGCTTGGTGGCATTATAAGCTGCCTTCAACTTGTAATTTTACACTGTTTATACAGGAAGAATTTGAATGCTTCCATGATCATTGAAGACGTAACTAACATTTTTTTTAAAAGATAAATGTTCTTGAACTTGATGATAAGGAAGCAGATCTCTTACTTAATATTACTTAATTACATGGAAGTTAAAAATTCTTTGTCAGTTGCTAAAATTGTTCATGATTGTTAAAACAGAAAAACAAATTTTGCTGATGAATTTTTCTTGTTATAAGAATATGAACATTTTCTTAGGTATTTTGAAATGTAATGATACATTTTGTACTCGGTTGCATTTTAAGAGTTAACTATTTTGTTTTATTATATCATTAGCTTTTCTTTTAAGAACGTATGAACTTTTATAGTTACATATTACCTTATATAGATAAAACATTCCCTGGTGACTCACTCTATAAATCAGTTCTTTGTAATGGCAGCCAGATCTCTTTAGAAATGACAGTTTAAAAGAAAAAAAAGACATTTTATTTTCTAAAAATTGTTTTTTTTAATAAGTATTATGATGTATCATAAATATTTTAATGATCTTCTGCAGTTTTTACTGCCCTTGCCCTTTTTGGGAGAGGTGGGAGGAGGAGGGAAGTTGAGGTATAATTACATTGTCTATTTATGCTCTTTTAATGACATCCCCTTTATTATTTCCCTCTGGATCTTCAACCTTGTTTTTAACCTCAGCATTTCCCACCTTTTCTTTTTCTTTACTATTTGCTATAGAGTAAAAGGAATACTGAAATTTATTCTTTTCTATGTTATGAAGCACTGATTGATTAATATGTTCTTGACTGTTTCAGTTATTAAATAATTTAAGAAGAGTTAATGTACAGTGCTCACTTTTAGTTCTTCAGATATAAAAGTGTATTTTGGGATTTTTATTTTTATTTGGAAATCAGTTCATTTCAAGTAACTTGATCTTACATCAGAGTTATGCATTAATGTTTAAAATTAGGTAGATACAGTAAAAATAATACACATTTGAACTTTAGGCTAAAGAGAATTAAATAATTTCTTCTTGTTAATATTTTCATGTTTCTGATATTTCCACTATCTTATCTAAAATTTAATATTTTAATTTAGGAAATAATTTATACTTTATCATATTTGACTCCAAATTGCATTGTTGTAGATCTTTTCAATGTGAAATTTGTTTATATTTTTAATTGGGTAGGTTAGGCTGAAAGGTATCTCTTAGAAGCACTTTTCCCCTTTATTTAAACTACTTCTGAAAGATTGTAATATATACCTTAGTCATAAAAAAGGGAAAATTTATATCATTTATCTATAACCTATTGTTTAAATAGTAGTGAGAGAGAAAAAATATTTTCTTTGTTTTGTAAAATGAACGTCTGTAGCCAAGTCTGTATAAGAAGTAAAGTTTATATTTCTTAGCAGTGAGTAAAAACTCACTGAAGTCAGAGAGTCATACCACTCCTTGGATAGCATAAATATTGCTGCTTTCACTGAATTTCACAACAAATGGTAAAACTGTGGCTACTCTTTTCTAATCACAGTGGCCCTGAACACACACACACACACACACACACACACACACACACACAATATTATTAATTTTCTAAACATATTCTGTCTCAGTAGAAGAGTGCAGTATGAATTATGCCATTAAAATTCCTGGAAGTATTTTTCTTTTCTCAGCACAGCTTCTGCTTTGAAACAGATATGAATAAACCTTGCCAAGGATGTTTTCTGAACCTGTTATGTCTTTAGATCGCTCTGACTTCCTTAAATATATAGATCTGAACTTGCTCTAAGGAAACGTGTAGGAATCATTTGCCTACTTGTTCAAAGTCACTCCTTGGTTCAATTTACTTTTTCATGCAGTGAGCACAGGGACTTCTGACTCATGATGCCTGGCTTCTGTACATTTGTTTCCTGTTCTTTTCCTTAGCCCTCCAGGAAAAAAGTAGGGTTAAATTATAAAAAGCAAGGTAGAAAAAAAGAAAACAATGTGTTGATGAATCCACAGACTATTAATGGTATCCATTTACTTAATTTTTTACCATTGGAATATAATAGAACAGCCCTTACAGAAATGTATATTTTGAAATGTTGTCTACCTACTTTGTCCAAGCACAGGCAGAAACAGATATGGCCCAACACTTATGGAGCTTATGGTCTAATTATTGTTTAAAAGAAAAACACCCAATAACTTGAAAATCACACAGATAAAATAAAAAATTACATGAGCTAAGTGCTACTAAGTAAAGGTCTTGGAGCTAGGAGAGCAAGCATTTTATAAGGGCATTTTACCTACTCAGGGGGTTGGAAAGTCTATCTTGAAGAAGTGATAAATAAGCTAAGATTTAAAGGATAAATAGGAGTCCACTTGGAGAATTGTGAAAGAAAGGTATTGTAGGAGAATTGGGAGAGAAAAATATTCTAGGCTGATGTAAAAGTTACATTCAGGGGCCCTGTGGCAAGAGAGAGCATGGCGCAAAGAAGGGACTGCGTAAAGGCTGGAGGCAGGAGGACAAGGGAAGTGGGATTTGAGATGAAACTATAGAAGTGGATGTTATACTAGACCATGGACAGCCTTGTTGGCCATATTAAGTAATTTTGACTTTATACTAAGAGCAGTGGAAAACCACTGGCGTTTTTAAGTAGGCGGGTGACATCATCAGATTTTCATGTTGAAAAGATCATTCTGGCTACAGCGTAGAGAACGGGTTGGGAGGAAGGGCTGCGGCAAGAGTAGGTGGAGGGAGACCGATAAGGAGCCTGTTGCAGTACTGTAGATGAAAGCTGATGGTGCCTTGGACTGACGCCGGTTGCCATAGAAAGAGAAGGAAACAGATTCGAGAGATATTTACAAAGTAAAGCCAGTAGGACATGGAAATAAATAAATATATATATATATATGAAGTGAGGGAGGAGGAAATTATTAAGCAACTAAGTATTCTAGAAGAGTACTAGTTTGGGGGTTTGTGAAAGAGTAGATCCTGAGTGTGGTTTTGGGTATGTTGAAGTTGAAAAGCCTTAGAGAAATTCAAAAGAGATGTCAGTCAGACAATTGGATATCATTGTCTAGAGCTCAAGAAGAAGTTTAAGCTTGAGTTAGCAGTATGCAGATAATCTGCATATATGTTGTAGATGAAACTGTGGGCACACATGAGACACTTGAGAAAGTATAAGATGAGAAGAAGAGAGGACCTAGGAGCAAGCCTCGAGGAATTCCCAGAATGATGGGATTACAGTTTGCTAATCTTAACTAATTCTAAAAAACAACAAAAAAGGACCCCAAAATGTAGTCCATTGATTGTGTAGTGATTGCATTGCTTATAATAGTTTTAAATTATTGTGTTCTTCCAATCCAGCTCAGAAATGTGAAATACATCAAGTGTATTAGCTTCACTTTGGTGTGGGATATTGCACAGGAGCTGGGAAACTGTCAGTGGTACTTAATATTCTTTCATATGTCTGCCTTTCTTGATCAAAATCTTCTCCAATTCATGTTGTAATTTTTGTCAAGCGTTCCCTTTAGGTATAATATTACATTTTACAGAAATAAAACACTTATTTCTGTAAGCATCTTTCTTGGCTTAGTGTTCTACTGTTACAGTGTTTGGGTTAATAAAATGTAAACGATTTGGTTTAACATTTTTGGTTAGTTTTTATCTATTCATTTTAAATAGAAGCTCATCCAAGTGGAATTTTTAAAAACTGTTTTCCCTGTCAGACCTGCAAATATTTCAAAATGTTTTTCTACATAAAATATGGGTACTGTATAATTAAGATGTTACGAACAGATATTTTGAGAATACTTCATGTGTTTCCCAGGGGTCTTACTCTGTACACTGGTAAGTCAGAGGATGATTCTGATTGGCTTAACTTGATCTTCATCCATATTTAGGTTGTAGCACTCTGTTCTTTTGTCACTTTACATTCTCCTTAAAAATACCTTAGTGGGGCTTCCCTGGTGGCGCAGTGGTTGAGAGTCCGCCTGCCGATGCAGGTGACACGGGTTCGTGCCCCGGTATGGGAAGATCCCACATGCCGCGGAGCAGCTGGGCCCGTGAGCCATGGTCGCCGAGCCTGCACGTCCGGAGCCTGTTTTCCGCAACGGGAGAGGCCACAACAGTGAGGGGCCCGCCCACTGTTTTTAAAAAAAAAAAAAAAAAAACCTTAGTGGAGGAATGTGTCATAAAGCTATTCTTGATTGTAGTACTGTTCTCCGTTACTCCCAGGAATATATAACTATGGAGAAACTTCTGGCCAAAGAAGGGGAAGGGAGTTATTTGGTTCGGTTGGTTTTTATTTATGTATATTTATTCACTGAGCAAATTTTTGAGCACCCACTGTGTATCAGCCACTATTTAGGACATTGGTTGATAAAACAAAGATTCTTACCCTTGAAGAGTTTACCCGAAGTGGGAGGAAGGTAGTCAGTTAATAATAGACATAATAAGTAAACTATATCCATTGTTTAAAAGTGATAAGTACTAAGGGAAAAGATAGAAGAGTTGGGGGATTGGGAGTGAGGGGCACGGGGTTTGCAATTTTAAATAGGATGATCAGAGTAGGTGGTGAGCGAAGATGCAAAGGGAGGGAGTTAGCCAAATGGATGTCTAGGTGAGGAGCTGCCAGCCAGAGGGAAGAGCCCATGTAAAGGCCCTAAGGCAGGAGTCTTGTGTGTTCAGAGAACAGCAAGGAGGCCAGTAGTGGAGGGAAAGATTGATAGGAGAGGAGATCAGAGAGGAGAGGTAATGTAGGGCCTTGTAGACCATTGTAGGGAATTTGGTTTTGACTCTGAATAAAATGAGCTGTAAGGGAAGGTGCAATGCCTACTCTGCAGTCAGCAGCGGTAGTCTTAGGTTCTCATTAACATTCGCACTCGCCGGACACGATAGGCAAAAACCTGGCACCAGATTTACTTACCTTTGGAAGATAGAAGACAGGAAATAGAGCATGTCAGCGTGACAGCTTCAAATATATCTTTATTGGCAGTTTTTACAAAAGACGGGGCTGCTTCCCAGCCCCACAGGGGCACACTCAGTTGTGTGGAATGAGGCCATATTCATGGGGTGGGCTACCCCAGCCAAAGAAGCCTGAAATCTACCAGGATTTCTTATAAATCCAGCAGGATATCTTAGAAAGCCTCAGAATGTAGCTCCCACTACGTGCACACTTTACATTAAGAGAGACATCACACAGAGAAGCTGAGGCCTGTGCTTCTCAACATGTTTTTATATAGTCCTGGTTGGGTATACTTTTAGGGTCTATGAGTCCACTCATAGTCCTCCAGTCCAGATGCAGTTTCCCAATCAGTGGTTGTTTTTATAACAATCTTGAACACAGCTGACCTTCCATATTTTTCTTAATGTAGTATGTTTCCAAGGCGACACTTAAATAGATGATAACATGAGATTTTCTTCCCATGGGAAAAGAGTTCTGTCCTGCAGTTAATTCTTTCTCCTCTGGGAGTTACTACAGTGTTTTGAGGAGAGAAGTAACACTTGCATTTTAAAAGTATTACTCTGATTGTCATGTTGAGAATAGATTTTAGGGAGAACAGGGTAGAAGCAGGGAGACTAGGCTATTTCAGTAATTCAGGCCAGAGAAGATAGTGGCTTGAAGTTGAAATAGTGGTGAGAAAGGTTAGATCCTAACTATATTTTGAAAGTAAAGCCAGCAGGACTTACTACTGCATTGAATGTGTGATTTAAAAGAATATCAGTCAAGGATGATTCAAGGACATTGAGAGTGAGCAGCTAGGATGGGGTTGCCATTAAGTGAGATGGGGAAGTCTTCAAGAGCAGTGAATTTGGGTGCAGAGATTAGGAGTTCAGTTTGGACATGTTAGGACATCCAGTTTGAGATGTAGAGTAGCCAAGTACCTATACAAGTTAAGTTTAGGAAAGAAGTTTAGAGATATTTATTATTATGTAAATACAGGTTGAGTTCAGAGATAAAAACTTGAAAGTCTATCACATAGATGGTATTTAAAGCCGTTAGACTAGACTGGATGAGGTCACTATAGGAGTGAGTGTAGACAGAGAAAAGAATCAGGAACTGAGCCTTTTGGGGGTTTTGTATTTAACATCAATTTGCTTTCTTATGCTTGTTTCACATCATTTATTAAAATCCCTCTCTGGGAAAGATATTGTCATATGAAACTTAAGGTTATTTTCTTTCATATTTTAAGAACATTTTACTGAATGTTATTTTTTTCTTCTGAATGAGGCTACAACTGACAGGTGTTGTTTATTTAGTACTTTGAGTCTTAAGGTATTTTTTAGTTTATTATTGAATGAAGAGAGCATTATCTGATTTTTTTTCTTCCTTTTTTAGGGATGATTTGGTCAGACATTAAAAGACTGTGGTATGAAGGGTTGGAAGACTTTTTAGAAGAATCACGTAATCAACTCAGTTTTGTCATGAATTCACTTTATTTGGCAACCTTTGCCCTCAAAGTGGTTGCTCACAACAAGGTGACTATTAACTATGTCAACTGGAGGCACAAGTGAAATTTATTTAGGAAAAACCCAGGATATTTAGCTATGTATCTCAGAGTTATTTTGGCCCAAATCTGTGTCTGATGTGTTTTCATTCTAAACCTATCCTTGTGCAAGGGAATAGTACACATTGTTTCCTTCGTTTCTAATAGCTTCAAGGGTGTTAATTACCATTAAATGTTCGTTACCTATTTTATGCCAGGCACCATGGTTGATACTTGCTATACTTTATCTCATTTTATTCTCACAGGGATTCTATGAGACAGATGTCCTTATCCCCATTTTGCAAATAAGGAAAAGGAAGCTCAGAGATAATAAATAACTTGTCCAAGACCACACAGTAAGAAACCAAGACTGGATTTAAATCCAGGTCTGTCTAGGCATTTTCTTTCTACCAAATGCCAATTCCTTAAATCTGAGCTAGGTTCACTTACCTCATTAACCTATATATTACCTCATTAACCTAAGTAACACAAAGTTACTTAAATTGATTAGTGTTAGATATCTTTATATCTATCAGGAAAAAGTTTATCTGAATGGAACTCATTATATAGTGTTTTACACATTCCAAATCATGACTATTATCTTACACAGCTTAAAAAGTTATGTAAATTTAGTTATTTTCTGATTCCTATATTTTTAAATTTAAAATTTGACAAAAATCTAACCTTATAGACATCTTATAATGTTACTTTTATAAAGATTTATTAAAAGCCCAGGAAAGGTAATGGAGATTATGTTAACTATCTTTGTTTACACCTGAGTTTAGAATTCTGAGGCGTCACATTCAAGGAACTATTTATATAATATTTTTTGGGTTTTGACTGATTTATAGACTATAGAGAAAGCAAACTGGTTATCTTATATCACTTTATTAAAAACCTCTATTCATGTAATTGATCAGTAGTACCAAACATGTTTATTAGGTATGTTCCATGACCAGAGTTGTGAAGTTATTAAGAAAATAAAAAGATCATATATAGATAGATGGTTTGATAGAAAGGTTGATGGTCATTGGTTTTTTTAGACTGGTCTCTTTAGTTCTAGAAGCAGGGTGTCCATATAGTTTATTATTCAGACCAAGACACTTTACAAGTGAAAGGGGGCACAATTAATAATTATGCCAGGAAAACTGGTATGTAATCTGGGACTGTCCCAGGCAATTGGAACATGTGGTCATTCTATGTCTAAAGTATAATAATACACTCTTTTTTTTCTTGTTATTTAGAAGGGAGAAAGCATATATGGGCCATTGTAGAATCCTGAGTCAAAGGGCTAGGTTAATTTAATGTGATAGCTAATTAATTGACAGCACACATTCTTAAAGTTTGTGTTGTGGAATTTAAGAAAAACTAGCAGAAATTTCATTCATAAAAAGTCTAATGAAAGTTTTTAAAACATTAGTTTTTTAAAACATAGGAATTTCTGAGAAAACCTCTTTATATAGCACAAGTGATATTGCCCCACATATGTAGAAATCTTTTACTTATTTAAAACAATGTTATTTCTGTTAAAAGAAGAGAACTTTATAAAACATAAATGGAGTTCCCCCACAAGGATATATAAAATAGTTTTCTTTCAACAGTCAGAATATTTGTTTTTTATTTTCCTAACTTGAGAGAGCTGTTTTATCTTTGGCTTTTTTTTCCCTAACCTTAGTTTCATGATTTTGCTGATCGGAAGGACTGGGATGCATTCCATCCTACACTGGTGGCAGAAGGGCTTTTTGCATTTGCCAACGTTCTGAGTTATCTTCGTCTCTTTTTTATGTATACAACAAGCTCTATCTTGGGTCCATTACAGGTAAGTAATTAAAATTTCTTGAAGAAAATTTGTAAAACTACTACACCTTTTACTTGTCCACTGGAACATTGTTTTCTCATGATATTAAAGCTAAACTTTGCTTTTGAAAATAGTTAACAGTTGAAAAGTCACAGCATGTTCATCTGCTTTGCTTCTGGCTGAATGATAATCCTCTGCTTTTAGACATTCCAAACTTTGTTAAGCTGTGGTCCATTGTCCCTCTCCCCCGAGTTCATAGACGTAGATGTATTTAAAATATAGTTATATTTCAGACAGTAGAGGGACATAAAATTTTGCTTTTTACCAAAATGAATTTCACATTTAAAGTTTTAAGTGATAAATATAAGGGAGATGTTGTACAAACAGAATTCACACTTCATGATGATTTTGAAAATACGTAAGTTATATTGTAACAAAATACTCTTTTACTTTGCTTAAGAAATATCAAATGTAGTAAGTTGGAAAATAAAGTATTTAGAGCTAAAAAATTTCATAGAGCTTATGTAGTCCAACTTTATGCTTTACAGTACTTTATAGTTAAAGAAATTGAGCTTTTATCGTTTCAAAGTAGCATGATTATTATACATGAGAGCCCAGGACTAAATTCTAAGTCTCTTTACACTAAAGAAAGGACTCATAATTGGTTGCATGTACCCCACAGATTTTAGTAACTGATTGTTCTTGAAAGGTGGAGCCAGTTCTGCTTGGGGACCAGCTCTACATAATACTTTGTTATTTTGTAAGTCTGAAAACCTGAGCAATATTCATTTTTCCTTGTTAAGTCAGAATTTACTAACAATTTAGATTCTGTTTTGTATTTTTAAAGGAGATATTTTAAATAAAATGCATAATTACCTTCTCCAACAGAGATATGAAAACAAAATATGTAGGAAAAACCCCATTTGATTTGGCTTGTGCTGTCATCCTCCAAGAGTGTTTCCTGAAGTGTGACTCTCTCTTAGCCAAGTCCTGTGAGATGCTCGGACTGAAATAAGTTTGGGATACACTGCATTCCGTATAACCTCTTTTGGGAATTCACAGTACACATTATCACATTAAAGCCTATGAGAAAGAAGTAAAGAAACTTGTTTGATCTTGTTCAAACTATCATCACCTAAATTCAGTTAACATCATACCCATTTTTCATGAAATATGCTCAGGTCTCTTTTTTCCTCCAAAACATGGTTTGTGAAACACTGGTTTAGACTATCTGTTATTTTGATTTAATTTTATCACTAATATCTTCTATAAATGTTTTAATCAAGGGTCCACAGTATTTCTACATGCACATTGTTTTCTTTGTTTTTTAGCTAAAAACTGATGGTATCACTAAGTTTCTATACTGAAAATTTCTTTACAGATTTTTACAACAAGTTAAAAAGGAAAAAGTATATTATTATTTCTTAGCAAATTATTTGTTTCTTTTTCTTAGAACTGTTGAGTCAGGTCTTCCTGACTTAATCTTTTCCCAAAAGAACTATAGACATGTATACAAATACTGCGTAAGTGGGTATTTGTCTTTTCAGCTGTGGTGTGTGTTTTTCTCCTCCAGCAGGTACTTTATATTGTTCTAATAGCCATAGAACTAGCAAATAATTTAAGTGAAACTAACAAATATTTAGTGTGCTCCTATTTTTTAAAAGGTCTACAGGTTGATCATAATATATGTTTAAATATTATGGTCTAGTCCAGCAACTGATCTTTTTAAAAACGTATTTTAAGGTATAATTTGCCATACAGTAAAATGTACCCATCTTAACTGTATAGTTTGATGAGTTTTGCAAATATATAAACTTGTCTCGAGTGTGACTGGTTCTCATGGTCGCAGGCTCCCTGCTCCAAGTCATTATATAAAGTCTGCATCCAGCAGGAAGAAGGGGAAAGGCAGAGAGCATGAGCCAGCTGTCTTTCTTTTTTTTAACAAGAGGACAATTATTTTTCCTCGAGGCCTACAAAATACTTCCACTTATAACTCATTGGCCAGAATTGGGTCACATGGCTGTTTGTATCTCTGAGGAGATGAGTACTTTTAATTGAGCATATTTCCCCCCAAGAAACCAAGGTCTGGTTACTCAGAAAGAGGATGAAAAATAGATATTTAATAAGAATCTGTACAGTCCTATCTTCAGGCTTTTACTTAAAAGATTTCTCCAATAAAGTTATTTGTTTTCCAGTGTAATCTTATTGACATGAAAGATTTGTATAGCATATTGGTAACAAAGAACTCTAGAATAATTTTGTGCAGAAGATTTATAATACATTTTCTTCCATTTTGTTAATCAGAAGCAAGGAACTCAATTAAAAGAGTGATCCAATTATGAATATAAAGCAAAAAGAAATGCAAAAGGAAAACTGACAATAAGTTAACTACTTTAGCTAAAGTGCAGCTTTTTTTCTTTACATAACATGCTATGTCAGATAATGTTTTTATGTGATTACTGCAGTTGTTTGTTAAATTTATCTCTATTTACTAACATTTTTTTCCTTCCAAATCTTTGTAGATTTAGAAGCTGACAGACTTTTATTTTAGCTGGTTATATAACCTGAAGTAGGAGTCCAGATCTCTCCCTTAGTTAGAATGACTATAATTTATCATCCAAATAGAGACACTTTAGAGAATGAAAATGATATTATTCATTACTAAGTTGGGACAACAGCTGTGAACTGGGACTCTACCAGGCAAAGCAAGGTCATGGAATTATCCTGTAGTGGAATACATAAATGATCCTGATTCAGCAGTGATTGAATCCTTTATTCTATTACTTGAAATTTGTATGATTGTATTTGTTAAATTTCTGACATGTTGTAGGTAGACTTTGGAAGATGGCCTTCTACAATCGGCCTTACTTTCTAGCCATTGCTCACTATACTCATCTCCTTATCTCTTCATGAAGTACTTCTCCATCTGGGCCAAGACCAGTCACTAATCTCACACAGGTCCTGTGCTTTCCCACTTCCTTGTCATTTTTTATGTTATTACCCTGTTTAGAATGTCCCAGACCCAGGGTCCCCAACCCCCAGGCCACGGACCGGTATCAGTCCAAGGCCTGTTATGAACCAGACTGCCCAGCAGGAGGTGAGCGGCAGGCAAGCAAGTGAAGCTTCATCTGCTGCTCCCCATTGCTCCCCATCACTCGCATTACCACCTGCACCATCCCCCACCCCGCCCGCCCCGTATGTGGAAAAATTATCTTCCACGAAAACAGGCCCTGGTGCCAAAAAGGTTGGGGACCGCTGTCCCAGACTATCCTCTGCTTGTTGAAACTTTACTTATTCATTCAATAAACATTTATTGAGTGCCTGATAGGTACTGGACACTGGGAATATACTAAAGTGAGTATACTGCAGTCTCCTTTTAAAGAATGCATAGTTCACCGAGGATGACAAGCCAATGACAACATTTGGAATGGTAGATGCTGTAATAGAGAGCCCAGAGGAAGGGTACTCACTTCAGTTGAAGGCATCAGAGGAGACTTCCCAGAAGAGATGACACTGAAATTAAGCCTTAAAAGATGAGTTGAAAGGAGGTTGGCTGTAGGGCATTCCAGGGAGAGGGGACATGCACCAGCTTTAGTGTCCCCACCACTAGAAAATCTATTTCTACACTCGTACTCCCATGAGAATGAATTTCTCCATATGATGGAGTTAATGTCTGTTTGTTGAATTGAGTTGAAAAACTTGTTAGACGGGGTTGAGTAAATACAAGCACTGATTGGTCTGAGAAAACAAAAAAATCTGATGGAGAAATAGGGCTACATCCTAGCTGTTGCTGTACCTGCTTGTTCCCAATAATAACAGCAACTAACATTTATTGAACATTTCATGTGGGCCAGGCACTCTGTTATATGTTTTCCATTTATTTAGCCCTCATCACAACCCTTGTTATTTTTCATTTTCATTTTACAAATGGAGGGTTTAAGGCTTAGGGAGAGAAATAGTTCACAGAACTATTACGTGGCAGAGTCAAGAGCTGAACCTGCCTCGGTCTGACTCCAGAGACCAGCCTGCTCTTTGAAGTTAGCTCTCCCGCTTTTTTGAATTCAGGATGCCAGCTAATCTACCTCAGCAGATGTAAGAGACATGATTGGGTATAAATCAGTAATGTTACATACTTCAACAACCAAAAAAAAAAAAAAGGCACAATCTATAAATAATCGTGAATAATGGTAATATTAACAGTGAACATTTGAGTCCTTAACTGTGTGTCAGTTACTATTCTAAGTTCTTTATTTACATTTATGACCTCATTCAATCCTCACAACCATTCGAAGAGGCGGACTCTTTTATTTACATTTTACAGAGGAAGCAACTTAGGTGTAGAGACATTAAGTAACTTGTACAAGGTCACAGGGCTGATGAGCAGTAGAACTGGGATTCCAACCCAGTTTGGCTCAAGAGCTAATGGTCTTAACCACTGTGCTGAATTGCTTCTCAGAGTTTTCTTGAGTAATATGAGTCCCTCATTAACTTTTACTGTACAATACTTCTGTTGGCAGGCTTTCATAATTTATAGATTTTTAAAATTCTTCTTCATTTATCCATGTGTGTCAAATGACTTATGCAGCCTTTAATACTGGTAGTTGGGTGATTAGACAAGAAGGAAAAGACAGGATCACACAGCTTGGTTCAGAATCTTGCTCCATAACTTACTGTTACCTCTTCTCTTTGAGTCTCAGTTTCTGTATCTGTTGTGAGGATTGAATGGGTCAGTGTATATCACATGCATAGCAGAGTACCTGATGCATCATGGGCTTTACATAAACGTTTAGATCCATTCCTCCATTCCCTTAGAGTAGTGGAGGTAACTGTGACCGACCTGAAAAATAATACAAGAAAACTTGGAAAGTGAATGTAGTATGTGACACACGAGTGCATCCTTTATTCCTAGTGAATTGTTTGTTTTTATTGGATAATTATCAGACTTAGTTTAGTGGCCTGTATAACATAAATGGCATATTATTGTTGTTTGTAAAGTATTGTTCTTTGTGAGTAAAGAGTGATTTCAGGTGTTTTGCATTTTAGGGTATACCGGGGATGGATATTTTTTCTTGAAAGGAGTATGGAATGTCAGAGCTAGAGGGAAACTTAGAAATCGTATAGTCTAGGGGTTCAAAAACTGGAGAGGCTGCAAGGATGGTGTGGGGAACACATTTAACCTACATTCTCCAGTCCTGCCCTCAGAGATGCTGATTAAATAGTTTGGGGTGAAGTCTGACAAATTTTTAATAGCATGTAGATGAGCAAGTCTGATGCAGCATGTGGCCATTTCTTTTATAGGTCAGGAAAGTAAGGCCCAGCTCACATAGTGTTAGAAAAAAGACGGTGCAAAATGTTAATTAACAATTACATCTTTTAAAATACATTTATTCGTATATTAATTCAACAAGCCCTGCTGTGTACGCAAAATGCGTGAGAACTAAATATTTCTTAATTGTACCCAGCCCCAAATTTCTAATGGGAGAGCTAAGGTAAAAACCGCAAAGTGATGTTTTAGAAAAGCCCTTGCAGGGAGTCATAAGCAAGAATTCAATTCCACCTTTGCCATCTATTAGTTCTTTCACCCTGAGCAATTCACTAAATCTTTCTGAGTTTCAGTTTGTCACTTGGAGAAATGGAGATAATGCTAGCCTTCCCCACCTTGCAGGATAAGTAAAAATATGTGATACCTCTTGTTAAATGGTAAAGAGTTAGATAAAAGACATATAAAAAGTAGTTATGTATTCAGTATTTTATTTATTTATTTTTGGCTGTGTTGGGTCTTCGTTTCTGTGTGAGGGCTGTCTCTAGTTGCAGCAAGCGGGGGCCACTCTTCATCGCAGTGCGCGGGCCTCTCACTATCGCGGCCTCTCTTGTTGCGGAGCACAGGCTCCAGACGCGCAGGCTCAGTAGTTGTGGCTCACGGGCCTAGTTGCTCCACTACATGTGAGATCTTCCCAGACCAGGGCTCGAACCCGTGTCCCCTGCATTGGCAGGCAGATTCTCAACCACTGCGCCACCAGGGAAGCCCTTGTATTCAGTACTTTAATTAATATGCCAGGCTCTGGAGCTTGCTGACATTGTGCCTGCCCTTAAAGACTGCTAGAAGAGACAAACATAAAGTGAAGAATACTGTTTTAGAGATTACATACAAAGGACTTGGGAGCATGACTGAGGGGGTGCTTGGAGAGAGGAAGTTTGAGTTGTCTGAGTTCTTTGTACAATTTTGTGTATTTAACCCCTTATCAGACACATCATTTACAAATATCTTCTCCAATTTGGTAGGCTGCCTTCTCATTTGTTGATGGTTTCCTTTGCTGTGCAAGAGCTTTTAAGTTTGAGTAGGTCTCATTTGTTTATTTTTGCTTTTGCTTCCCTTGCCTGAGGAGACATATCAAAAAATGTATTGCTAAGACCAATATCAAAGAGGCATACTGGCTTAGATTTTCTTCTAGGAGTTTTACGGTTTCAGGTTTTTGTACATGGTGTGAGAAGTAGTCCAGTTTGATTCTTTTGACACATATAAAAATAAGTAAACATGTAAGAAAGCGTGATTGTTATTTTTACAAATAAATGAACCTTATAATCTTTCTCAGACTAAAATTAATTTACTGCTTTTAATGTTTGCATTTCACATGAATGTTTCATTAGTGTGCTCTTCAAGCTAATGTTCACCTCAGCGATATCCACTGTAGCTAATTTTGGTTCTTCCATGTTATACAAGAACTAATATCATGTTTTTAAAAAACAAGTCATGAAGTTTGTAGTGTTTTCATTAAATATTGCTCATCTTGATATTGAAATTAAATTACTCTTATCTTTAAAACAGTAATATTAAGGGCTTCCCTGGTGGCGCAGTGATTGAGAGTCCGCCTGCCGATGCAGGGTTCACGGGTTCGTGCCCCGGTTCCGGAAGATCCCACATGCCGCAGAGCGGCTGGGCCCGTGAGCCATGGCCGCTGAGCCTGCGCATCCGGAGCCTGTGCTCCACAATGGGAGAGGCCACAACAGTGAGAGGCCCGCGTACCGCAAAAAAAAACAAAAACAAAAACAAAAAAAACCCCAGTAATATTAAATTAAGGCTTTCACTTTTGGACTAAATTTTTGAAATTAAAATTATAACAGCATACATGGTCACTCTTGGAAAACTTTATTTACCTTTAAGCTCACAGTGTCTAAATTTTCTTCAAATCCAATCTTTTCTGTACTTATCTAAAGCAGTTATTGTACTCTCACTGTCATACATTATTAGGTTCTCTACTAACACGATATGGCTTTATTCTAAGCAGTCACAATCTGAATAAGTGATTTCTTTCCAAAGTGACCTAATAAAACTATCATTGATTAAGAGAGAAATGTATTTCTTCTCTTTCTCACACATTTTGAGCTTTCTGATTCTAAAAGTTTTCTGTTGCTTCCATCAGAATTTGGCAAGGGGGCTAAGTGAGGGAAGCATAAGATTTTGAAAAGAGTCACATGCTAGTCAAGTGCATAAAAGTCAGGCATAGTGGACCTCCCCACTCCATGTTGCCTGGAATACTAGCTTGTGCTGTGCCTAAAAATTTTACCACACCTCTTCGACTTAATTAGCTGTCTCACTATAGTGGGCTGGAGGGGCTTGGCCACTTGCCTGCTGCTACTATTTTGTGTCGTCGGTGATTGGTATGCATTATTTTGGCAGGCTCGAGGGAGTTCGGAATTTTATTTGAAGTTGGATTTCACTAATTATATAAATTTGGCCTGGTTACATTTGAGGAGAGATTATTTCTAAACACTTAATTTTTGTATCTTAAAAGTAATAAATACATATAGCAAAGAAGATTCAAACCACACCCCTAGTCCTACCTCCCATAGACAAGCACTGTTAATGGTTTCTTGTGTAAACTTCCAGAAATTTCCTGTGCATATCAAACCTTATCTATATGAAAATATATATCTAACCTATCCTTTAAAAAAATAGCTGTTTAATACTGTTGTGTACCCTGCTTTTTTGACTTAATGTTTTGTAGGCATCTTTCTATGCCAGCACATAGCACTTCATTCTTTTTAACAACAACATTTAGGATGTTCTAATTTCTTTTTCTACAGCGCTACAATGAAAATCCTTGTATGTAATGCATCTTTGTGTACTTCCTGTTGGCTAAATTCCTAGGGATAGAATTTTGGGATCAAAGCGTAATGTTAAATTATTCTCCAAATTTGTATGCCAATTTAAATAACAAGAATTTATGAAAAGTACCTATTCCCCAGAATTTGAAAGAGTATTAAAGGAGAATGAAATTAGGCTTGAATAAAGCTCCCAGATGCATTACATATGTCTAAATTATGGTAGATACTCACATAAGTATTAGACCCTCTCATTTGACTTAACACGTATAATTTTTTCTTATAATAGACCCCAAATGAAAGAGAATTGATCACCTTGGCAAAAGAGATTAGGACAGTCCTAGAGGGGGAAATGCTGTTCTTCAGAAAGTGGTTTAAATTGGTTGCAAAAATCAAATGAAATACTTTATGTCCTAATCGTTTTATATTTGTAAACTTTGAGAAACTATAAATATAAGCATTTACTTCCCTTTAGGTTTTAGCAAAGAATTTTCCTTTCATCCCTTGCAAATTAGGCCTTTTCTTAAATCTCTATGTCTCTTCCTCTACCTTCATAGCAAAATTATCCTCTGCAGACTTGGTCCAGATTCAAGGAATGTACCATCCAACACTCACAGTGCTGGCATGATCAGAATGGCTTTTTGTTTGACAACTGGATTTTTGGTGTTTTAAAAGTGATGAAATATCTCAAACAGGTGGAAAAAAAGGAGTAGCCTTGTGGATCATATGTTTTCTTGCCTGGTCATTTAGTTTTTCGTATTTTGTTTTCCTGATGATTTTAATGAATGCCTATGTAATATATTCCACAGATTTCAATGGGACAGATGTTACAAGATTTTGGAAAATTTCTTGGAATGTTTCTTCTTGTTTTGTTTTCTTTCACAATTGGACTGACACAACTGTATGATAAAGACTATACTCCAAAAGAACAGAAGGACTGTGTAGGCATCTTCTGTGAACAGCAAAGCAATGATACCTTCCATTCGTGAGTGTCTTTTAAATTTTTAGTAAATGTATGTCTGTCTTTCTGTTGTGTTATGTGTGAATTCATACCTACAGAACTAGGACTTCAAATTTTCTTTAAGAAATGCATTTTGAATAAGAAATACTTATTTTTCATGAATCATTTATAGTCACCTTTACACATAGAATCTTAAATAATTAGTGGCCTGAGTTATTACATTGTGTCCTCAACTACAGTCTATCTTAACAGAGGAACTCTTGCATTTTGTGCACTCTTTGTATTTTGGGCAGGACAGTTCTTTGTGAGTCCTATATATGTATTGTGAGATGTTCCACGTCTCTGCCCTTCAAGTATTAATTGTCAGTGGCAATTCTCAGTCATTGTTACAACCAAAGCACTCTCAGATTTCAACACTTCTTAGGAGGTCATTAGGGTTGAGATTGTTAAAGCTTCAAGAACATTTTTTTCCTCTAATTTATTGTATCAGAAGGAATTGAACAACCAGTCGTGAGGCAGACAAAATACCTCCCCACATTCTTAGATAAAATAATGGAGAAGAGGTGTAGAATTACACGTTTGTTGTATCCCTATTATGTACCAACTATTCTTTAGTTTATTTAAGGAATAAGATTAAATGAGTAATAAATATTCATCTAACACCTTCAGTATGCCAGACCCTGTTCTAAGTGCTAAGTAAATGAAGTATCAGTGAACAAAACTACCCTCATGGAGTTTATTATTCTGTTGAGGTGATACAGGCAATAAAAATAAAATATATAGTATATTGCACAGTATTGATATAGTATATATCAGTATTACACAGGCCCTTGCCTGTAGCCCAAATAAAGCTTGGGCCAGGGAGGATTTTTGTGTGAGAGGGTGTAGCTTTAGTTAGGTAGGAGGTTAAGGAAGGCCTCACAAAAGATGACATCCAAGTAAAGATATAAAGCTGGTGAAGGATCAAGCCATGAAAAGGTATCTGGAGGAGGAGCGTTGGCAGATAGGGGAATGGCAAATGCAAATGCCTTGAGATGGGAGTGTGGTTGGTATGTTCAAGAAAAAGCCAGGAGGTCAGCGTGGATTGTATGTAGTGAATCAGAGCGAGAGCTGTAGTAGATTAGGTCAGGAGGGTAATGGGGAATAAAGCAGATCAAGATGGTGGAGTAAGAGGACTTGGAGCTCACCTCCCCCCACAAACACATCAAAAATACATCTACATGTGGAATAATTCTCACTGAAAGCTAGCTGGAAAGAGGCAGAAGGACTCCTGTACAGCAAAGGCTTTAAGAAAGGTATACATGTAATCGGGTAGGATGAGAAGAAAGTGATTGGTCAGGACCTGTGCCCTGGGAAGGGATTCAAAGGAAAAGGGAGATTACACAGGTGGATACTCGCCCTGGGGAGTTAGTGGGTCAAGCCACAGACTGGGTGTTCCAGTCTGGTTTCTACGCATAGGAGACAAGCCCCCTTAACTGGCTGGAGAAACCCTGGGAGAGATAGAAAGGCTGGAACAGCCTGGATGCCACTAATGAGGGGTGCAGGTGCTGACTTGCCCCCTGCTAGGGCAGACAGAGGTCTGCCCTAGTGGCTGTCAGGTTTCCTGTGACCACCTTGCTGCTCTCCCCAGCCCAAACTGAGAGAATACCCCAGCTCCACTCATTCCACATCACAGGATGGCACTGGATCTAGGGCATCCAGGACTTGGGAGAAGACTCGTCCTTGTGACATAGAGGCAACCAGTCCTGGAGCGTAGCCCAGGTGGTGTGGCAGCTGCCATTGTTGGAGCTTACTCCAGTGGCACCCCAGAAGCAGCCCAGAGTTTTGACAGCACAGCTGCTGGGTTTCCTGTGGCCACCTTGCTATGTGCCCAAGCCCAGACTGAGTGGATGCTCTGGCCCCACTCACTTCACACCGTAGCGCAGCGCTAGATCTGGGGTGGCCAATACCAGGGAAAAGACATGACCATGGGCTGCATCTGAGTGGAGCCACGGACACGTACACAGGTAGTGCATTAGACCTCTATAAGTGCATGAACCCCACTTGCTTCAGCAGCCCCCTCCTTTGGGGCAAAGATCCTGGTGTGGGGAGAAGGAAAAACACACTTGAAAAGGAACAGAGCCAGCTCTAGCCTGACCCTCAGGGCTTTTACTCCAGCAGCTTGGGAGCAGATCCCACAGGGCAGTGATGGCCAGTGAGCAAAGAGAACATCGCACCTCACACCCTGCGTGGGCTCTAGCTCTTCCATCTCTAGCCACACCTCCTACCAAGGTCATAGCTGCCAGCATACCCTGAGGAAACACTGGTGTCCACATCAAATCCAGCCATCCCACCAAAGGCATTGGGTACACACATAACACCCCTTCAAGACCACAATAGGTAACTGTTTCACCTAAATTCATAGAGGCAAAGAAAGTTAAGTAAAATGAAAAGGCAGAGGAACTACTCTCAATTGAAAAAGTAAGAGAAAAACCTTGAAAAAATAAATAATGAAACAGAAATAAACAATTTACCAGATAAAGAATTCACGTCATTGGTAATAAAAATGCTAACTAAATTAGTTTAGATCAAGAGAATTGATCTAAACAAAGATCATTTTAACAAGGAACTAGAAAATATAAAAAAGACCCAAACAAAAATAGGCAATTCAATATCTGAAATAAAAAACACTCTGAATAACAGCCTAAGTGACACAGAAGAACACATAAGTGATCTGGAAGATAGAATAATGGAAATCACCCAATCAGAACAGCAGAAAGAAAGACAAATGAAAATAAACAAAAAAACAAAAGGAGTCCACTAGATCTCTAGGATAACATTAAACATACCAACATTCACATAATAGGGGTTCCAGAAGGATAAGAGAGAGAGGGAAGGGGATCAAAAATGTATTTGAAGAAATTATGGCTGAAACTTTCCCAAATCTGAAGAAGGAAACAGATATCCAGGTACAGGAAGCACAGAGGGTCCAAAACAAGATGAAACCAAACAGACCCACATCAAGACATATCATAAACAACATGGCAAAAGATAAAGAGAGAATTCTAAAGGCATGAAGAGAAAATCAGTCATATACAAGGGAATCCCCATAAGACTATCAGCTGATTTTCTCTGCAGAAACTTTGTGGGCCAAAAGGGAGAGGCTTGATATATTCAAAGTGCTGAGAGGAAAAAACCTACAACCAAGGATACTCTACCCAGCAAGATTATCGTTTAGAATAGAAGGAGAAATAAAGAACTTATCAGACAGTCAAAAACTAAAAGAATTCATCAATAGTAAACCTAAAAAATGTTGAAGGGTCTTATCTAAATGGAAAAGAAGCAAGAATCTATAGGAAAGGGAAAATCCCACTAGGAAAGGCAGTTACATAGTAAGGATTGAAGATTACTTTAAAAAGCCAGTACATAGATGAAAAGAAAAAAACATACACACAAAAGCAACTATAAATGCAGTAAACAGTTGAGAGATAAGCATGAAGATGTAAAATATGACATTAGAAACACGATGTGGGTGAGGGGTGTAAAAATGTAGATCTTTTAAAATGTGTTTGAACTTAAATGACTATCAGTTTAAAACAAGTAGATATAATTATGGGACAGCATATATGAGCCCTATGGTAAACACAAATCAAAAACCTATGATAGGGCTTCCCTGGTGGCGCAGTGGTTGAGAGTCTGCCTGCCGATGCAGGGGACACGGGTTCGTGCCCTGGTCTGGGAAGATCCCACGTGCCACGGAGCGGCTAGGCCTCTGAGCCATGGCCACTGAGCCTGTGCGTCCGGAGCCTGTGCTCCACAACGGGAGAGGCCACAACAGTGAGAGGCCTGTGTACTGAAAAAAAAAACAAAAACCTATGATAGATATGCAAAAACCAAAAAGAAAGGAACTCAAGCATACTACTAAAGGAAATCATCAAACCACAACAAGAGAAACAAAAAGAAGGAATGAACAGAAGAGAACTACAAAAACAACTGGAAAACAAGGAATAAAATGGTAGTAACTGCATACCTATCAATAACTATGTTAAATGTCAATGGACTAAATGCTCCAATCAAAAGACATAGGGTGGCTGATTCCATGAAAACACAAGACCCTTCAACATGCTGCCTGCAAGAGACTCACTTCAGGGCTAAAGAAACAAAGAAAAAGTGAGGGATAGAAAAAGATACTTCATGCAGATGAAAATGACAAAGAAGCAGGGATAGCAATACTCATATCAGTCAAAATAGACTTTAAAACAAAGTCTGTAACAAAAGACAAAGATGAGCACTGTATAATGATAAAGGGATACACAAAAGAGGATGTTACACTCATTAACATATATGCACCCAATACTGGAGCACCTAAATATATAAAGCAAATACTAACAGACATAAAGGGAGAAATTGATAGTAATACAATAATAGTAGGGGACTTTAACCTCTCAGTGACATCAATGGATAGATCATCCAAACAAAATCAGTAAGAAAACAGTGTTCCTAAATGACACCCTAGACCAGTTGAACTTAATTGGTATTTACAGGACATTCCATCCCAGAACAGCAGAATACACATTCTTTTCACGTGTATATGGAATGTTCTCCAGGATGGATCATGTACTAGGCCACAAAACAAGCCTTAATAAATTTAAGAGAATAGAAATTATATGAAGCATTTTTTTCTGACTGCAGTGATATGAAACTAGAAATCAACTATAGAAAGGAAAATGGGAAAAGAACAAACACGTGGAGACTAAATAACATGCTACTAAAAAACCAATGGGTCAATGATAAAATCAAAGAGGAAATCAGAAAATAGCTCGAGACAAATGAAAATGGAAACACAACTTTCCAAAATTTGAGGGATGCAGCAGAAGCAGTTCTAAGAGGGAAGTTTATAGCAATACTGGCCTTCCTCAAGAAATAAGAAAAATTTCAAACAAATATCTTAACCTACCACCTAAAAGAATTAGAAAAAGAGCAAACAAAGCCCCAAGTCAGCAGAAGGAAGGAAGGAAGGAAATAATAAAGATCAGAGTGGAAATAAATAAAATAGAGATAAAAAACAGAAAAGATCAATGAAACCAAGAACTGTTTTTTTGAAAAGATTAACAAAATTGATAAACCTTTAGCCAGGCTTACCAAGAAGAAAAAGCCAGCCTTTACCCAAATAAACAAAATAAATGAAAGTGGAGAAATAACAAACCAATACCACAGCGATACAAAAAAATCATAAGAGAATACTATGAACAGTTATATGCCAACAAATTGGACAACCAAAAAGAAATGAACAAATTTCTAGAAACATACAGCCTGCCAAGACTGAATCAAGAAGAAACAGTCAATTTGAACATACTGATCACTAGAAGTGAAATTGGATTTGTAAAAAAAAAAAAACCCAGCAAACAAAAGTCCAAAATGGGATGGCTTCACAGGGGAATTCTACCAAACATATAAAGAATTAATACCTATCCTTCTCAAAGTATTCCAAAGAATTAAAGAGGATGGAACACTCCCAAATTCATTCTATGAGGCCACCATTACCCTGATACCAAAATCAGACAAAGACAGTACAAAGCAAATTACAGGCTAATATTTTTGGTAAATATAGATGCAAAAATCCTCAATAAAATATTTGCAAATTGAATCTAAAAATGTGTAAAAAGGATCATACACTATGATAGAGTCGGATTTACTCCAGGGTCACAAGGATGGTTCAATATATGCAAATCAATCAATGTGATACACAACATTAACAAAAGGTAGGATAAAAATCACATGGTCATCTCAATAGTTGCAGAAAAAGTGTTTGACAAAATTCAGCATCCATTCATGATAAAAATTCATCAAAGCGGGAATAGAGGGAACATATCTCAATGTGACAAAGGCCATTTGACAAACCCATAGTCAACATCACACTCGATGAAAAGCTGAAAGCTTTCCCATTAAATTCAGGAACAAGACAAGGATGGCCACTCTCACCACTTCTATTTAACAAAGTATTGGAAGTCCTAGCCACAGTGATCAAATAAGACATATCCAAATTGGAAGGGAAGGTGTAAAACTCACTATTTGCAGATGACATATTTTATATAGAAAATCCTAACGTCTCCACCCAAAGAACTATTAGAACTAATAAGGGAATTCAACAAGGTTGCAGGATACAAGGTTAACATACAGAAATCTGTGCGTGTTAATTAGTTTCTATACACTAATAATGAAATATCAGAAAGAGAAAGTAAAAAACCAAAATCAATCCCATTTAAAATCACACCTAGCCATAAACTTAACCAAGGAGGTGAAAGACAGTACTCTGAAAATTATGAAACATTGATGTAGGAAATTGAAGATGATACAAATGGAAAGTTACCCCGTGTTCTTGGATTGGAAGAATTAACATTGTTAAAATGGCCAAACTACCCAAAGCAATCTACAGATTTAATGCAGTCCCTATCAAAATACCCATAACATCTTTCACAGAGCTAGAACAAATAATCCTAATATTCATATGGAGCCAGAAAAGACCCTGAATTGCCAAAGCAATCTTGAGAAAAAGGAACAAAGCTGGAGGCGTAAGCCTCCCAGACTTCAGACTATACTACAAAGCTACAGAAATCAAAACAGCATGATACTGGCACAAAAACAGATCAGTGGGACAGAATAGAGAGCCCAGAAATAAACCCATGCACCTTTGGTCAATTAATCAATGACAAACAAGGCAAGAATATACAGTGGATAAAAGACACTCTCTTCAACAAGTGGTGCTAGAAACACTGGACAGCTACACATAAAACAATGAGATTAGAATATTCCCTCAGACCATATACACAAATAAACTCAAAGTGGTTAAAAGACCTAAATGTAAGACACGACACAGTAAAACTCCTAGAAGAGAACATAGAACACTCTTTGACATACATCATAACAATATTTTTTTGTATCAGCCTCCTAAGGCAAAAGAAATAAAAGCAAAAATAAGCAAATGGACCTAACTAAAGTTAAATGCTTTTGCACAACAAAGGAAACCATTGACAAAACGAAAAGACAACCTACAAAATGGGAGAAAATATTTACAAGTCATGTGACTGATGGAGGGTTAATATCCAAAATATGTAAACAGCTGATACAACTCGATATTGAAAAACAAACAACACAATCAGAAAATAGGCAGAAGACCTGAATAGACATATTTCCAAAGAAGACATACAGATGACTAACCGGCACATGAAAAGGTGCCTAACATCACTAATTATTAGAGAAATGCAAATCAAAGCAAAAATGAGATATCGTCTCACACCAGTCAGAATGGCCATCATCAAAAACTCTACAAATTACAAATGTCGGAGAAGATGTGGAGAAAAGAGAAACCTCATACACTGTTGGTGGGAATGTAAATTGGTGCAGCCACTGTGGAAAACAGTATGGAGGTTCCTTAAAAAACTAAAAATAGAACTACTGTATGATCCAGCAATTCCACTCCTTGTTATATAGCCAGAAAAAAATGAAAGCACTAATTTGAAAAGATACGTGCACCCCAATGTTCATAGCAGGACTATTTACAGTAGCCAAGATATGGAAGCAACCCAAGGGCCCGTCGACAGATGAATGAATTAAGAAGGTGGGATATATATATCCCACCTTCTTAATCCATATAAATACACAATTTAATATTCAACCATAAAAAAGAATGAAATTTTGCCATTTGCAACAATGTGCATGGATCTAGATAATATTATACTTAGTGAAATAAGTCAGACAGAGAAAGACAAATACTGTATAATGTTACTTCTATGTGGAATCTAAACAATAATACAAATGAATGTATATGCAGAAGAGAAACAGACTCACAGATATAGAAAAACAAACTTGTGGTTACCAAAGGGGAGAGGGAAGCAGGGATGGACAAATTATGGGTATGAGATTAACAGATACAAACCACTATGTATAAAATAGATAAGCAACAAGGATATATTGTATAGCACAGGGAATTATAGCCATTATCCTGTAATAATTTATAATGAAGTATGATCTGCAAAAATACTGAATCACTATGCTGTACACCTAAAACTAACATAATATTGTAAATCAACTATACTTCAATTGAAAGAAAGAAATAAAGGAAGGGAAAAAAAGAAAGAAAGGTAATGGGATCATGTAGGACCTTGTTGACCCTTGTATGCACTTTGGGCTGTTGAGCTTGAGAGCCATTTGAAGTTTTTGAGCGAAGAAGTGGCAAAATCTAACTAAGTATTACAGGAGCGTAGGCTGCTCTGTTGAGAAAAGACAGAGAAGTAGTAAGAGATTAAACAGGAATAATTTATCTTCCTTTTGAGTTTGTTTCTTTGTTTAAAGTAAGGCATATCTGTGATGTTGGGTCCAACCTCAGTTATTATATAAAATATTACTCCTGGGCTATCTATGTATTCTTTAGGTAATGTTGATATAAATGAATTCTTTATTTTCGCTAATTAACTTAAAATTCCTTTTAAACAGAAATGTAATCGTCTTTACAGGTTCATCGGCACTTGCTTTGCTTTGTTCTGGTATATTTTCTCCTTAGCACATGTGGCAATCTTTGTCACAAGATTTAGCTACGGAGAAGAATTACAGTCCTTCGTCGGAGCTGTTATTGTTGGGACATACAATGTTGTGGTTGTGATTGTGCTTACTAAGCTGCTGGTGGCAATGCTTCATAAAAGTTTTCAGTTGATAGCAGTAAGTGTTCATTCTTTTAAAAATTTTATATTCTCTTCAGACCATACCAAATGTATGTAGTAGATAAGGCAAAGATTTAAAAGAATTAAGAATGTGTCATTTAAAAATTAAATATAGATTTTTTTTTAAAATGTAAGTAATGTATATTAACTGCAAGTCTTGAACCAAATTTTTACCTACAAGGTGTGGAAACATTTGAACAATCTTAAACAATCTCTTCATACCAGCCCTACTGTGTGTGTGTGCGTGTGTGCATGCCTATTCATATCCTGTGTTGGTTTTTCACTTGCCTCTTATAGAATCATGAAGACAAAGAATGGAAGTTTGCTCGAGCAAAGTTGTGGCTTAGCTACTTTGATGACAAATGTACATTACCCCCACCTTTCAACATCATTCCTTCGCCAAAGACTATCTGCTATATGATTAGTAGCCTCAGTAAATGGATTTGCTCTCACACATCAAAAGGCAAGGTTAAACGGCAGAACAGCTTAAAGGTAAGAAGTTAGATGGTTGAACTGCAACATGATAATTTTAATAATTACTAATCTCAGATGTTCCTAAAGCATAAATATGCTGTGTTTTTTGTACAGGGCATTCTCTGTACTAATTTGTTGTGGTTATAAAGCAATTAGCAAAACAGCTTAAAAAAAACAAGGGCTAAGACTTCTTTTTTTCACTCCTGTATCCCTAATGCATAGCATAGTATCTAACATAAAGTAAGGATCCAATAAATATTTATTGAAAATGAGAGAGAGAGCTGTGATTTTTTTCATGAATTCTCATCTCACAGTTTTAAAACAAGGAAAATATTCAGAATACCTAGGCTGTCAGCATAAGAGTGACTCTTAGAGTCAATGCATATTTTTCTGGTTCTTCTTGAAAGTTGTTCAATACATTAATAATTCAATACATGTTGCTATAAGCCAGGAATTGGCAAACTTTTTCTGTAAATGACCGGATAATAAATATTTTAGACTTTGTGGGCTGTGAAAAAATTGTAGGTTTTATGTGGGTAGTAATATAACAAGAGAGAAAACAAATTTCCACAAAATTTTTATTGATGAAATTAAACATATAAGAATAATTGAGTAACACTTTTTTTTATAATACAGCTCTATTAATGAATAGAATTCCATTTTGGGGGGAAATAACATTTTGTTTATTTGGAGTTCAAAATTAGTAGTCCCCATCATCAAATTGATTACAAAATGTTCATCTGTAAAAGCCATTCTTAGATCATAGGCCATCAGAAACAGGAAGTGGGTCATATTTGGCCTGTGGGTCATAGTTTGCTAATCCCTACTATAAACTAAAGATCTTAAATCAAGGTAAGTGTACAGGTAAATGAATAAAACAAATATGCATGGCATGTTTCAAATGTGTTGAACATTATTTTGTAACATGTAGTGGCAAAAATACAGTCTCATAAAGCATTACAAGATATGTGTTTGTATCTGTAAATTTTTTTTAAAATCCACCTCATTTAAATATTTTTATGCACATTGTTAGTATCATAGTTTTTGTTTTGAAGGAATGGAGAAATTTGAAGCAAAAGAGAGATGAAAACTACCAAAAAGTGATGTGCTGTTTAGTGCATCGTTACTTGACTTCCATGAGACAAAAGATGCAAAGTACAGATCAGGCAACTGTGGAAAATCTAAATGAACTGCGCCAAGACCTGTCAAAATTCCGAAATGAAATAAGGGATTTACTTGGCTTTCGGACTTCTAAATATGCTATGTTTTATCCAAGAAATTAGCGATTTTCTAAATCACGTAGAGAATAATTTTCAATAATAAATCTGAAAGACTGCATTTGTATAACTTGCAATTAAATTAGTAAGATATATATTGAAATAAAGAATTATGTAAAAGCCATTCTTTAAAATATTTATAGAATAAATATATGTTATGTAAAATATGTATATACGATTAGTTTTTTTAAAACCCTCTGTTCGTGGCTTCTTGCAGTAATGAAACAGATTAAGTAGGTAGATTTTATTAGCATGCTGCTTAGTTTTCTTATTTAAACGGTGCTTAAATTTTTTTTCCCTTTCTGCTTAAGAAGGACAGCATTAGAATTGTAGTGACTATTGCCAGAAGGTTTTGTAAAAATGAAGATCAGCAAATGTGGACTGATCTCCTTCCATAGGGTACACTTGAGATATAGAAGTCTTGTTTTTTAAAATCTTTGTTTTAGGAGTTTACATATATAGTTCAGTATTTATTGTTTAGGAGTATAGGTTTACCTAAAACAGTAGTCTATTTTTTCTTTTTTCTTTTGTTATAATCTTAAGCAACAAAGATAAAGCCCTAATGAATGTTTGAATCTATTTGTGTCTATAAATTTAAATTCACCTCAGTTTGTTACTGTAATATATTTACTTTTACATGGTTGTAATCACTTTATATTTTTCATTTTGCTTTTTTCACTTAATAGTATTTTATATATACATTTCCATGTATTGATAGAGTCCACGTATTTAAATTTTTATAGAATTATATAGTTTTTGAAAAATATAGTTAGTAGACTTTTCATTTTGTAGCTATAGAGTATTTGATTATGTTTATAAGTTTGCACAGCTACTTCTCTAAGGTTAGGTATTTATTGGCTTTTAATTTTTTATTATCATAAAAGTGATATAATTTTTTTTCAAGCTGGAGTGAATGTTCCTAGTTATAAAGCTAACCCAAAATAAGGATTTAGAAGGTATTTCTTTGTTATGTATGGTCACAGCCTGTTTTGTTTGTGTAAACATTGGAAGACCCTTTAATGCAAGGATTTGTTTTACTTTTGGACTAAGGTTCTTGATCTTATATCCAAAAGTATTTTCCACAGGATTTAACGTAGTTCTAGAAACGGGACTTCATGCTTATTTGTGGCTCATTCTTGATGCTTAGGGTGAAAAGCATTGACTTTTTAAATTGGAGAATAAAGTATATATTTAAATTTTTTTCCTGTGCTCATGTAAGGGATATAGTTAACATTTTTTTCATAGGCTATTCCTTATTTATTCATGCAGCATTTCCAGTTAAGAGGTTATTATGTATATAATTATCTTCTTAACTGAATGTCAGATGGTCTTAAGGCCACAGGGTGCAGGTAGCCCTTGGTCTATAAGTACCACCGATCCAGGGATCAATGTTGAAATATGTTAGTGTTGTGTTTCATCTTGCTTTTTACTTTTTATTTTTTAATTTCCAAATTGTAAGTGTTCCCTTTTTTGGGCAAATTCTTATAAAAATGTTTATTGTAAAGTTATATATTTTGTCTATGATGGGATTAAGCACTTCCCAATTGGGATTTTACATCAGGGTTTTTAGTCATTCTAAAAAATATCTAATTATTAAATCAAAATATTTATAGAGTGCCTACTGTATGCATGAGTTACTTACGAGGTATATTTTGAATGACAGCATATTGTAAGAAAAAAGGTAAATAAAACTTGACATTGGATTATAAATTGACACAGTTTGTTCATTGTTTTATTGTATACTTTTATACTTTTAATTGAGATATAATTCACATATCATAAAATTTACTTTTAAAGTATACAGTTCACTGTTGTTGTTTTTTTAAATTATGGCAACAAAGGTCTAAAATGCAAAACATCAACATGAGACCCCTTTGTACCTCTTCCTGCCTCTGGTGGCAATGATAGTTGACTCTTTTAGCTATTTCTTTTTATATTTGTAAATACCATATTTTGAAATAATATGACTATACAAAGACCTGTATGTGAGTGTTTATAGCAGCTTTATTCATGATCCAAAATTGAAAACAACCAAATGCCCGTGAACTGGTGAATGGGTAAGTAAATCCTACATCCATACAATGGAAATCTACTCAGTGATAAAAAGGAATCGTATCAGTCAGAGAAGCAGAACTACTAGGATATTGGCAGGCACATATGTTTGTGTGTACAGTGATTTGTTTACAGGGATTTGACATTACACAGTTGTTGGAGTTGGTTAAGCAGTCTCTGAGGCTGTTGTTTTTGCATCTAATACTGGAGCTTGAAGTTCACCAGGTTGGCTGTTGGAAGAGGAAAATAGGTGTCAGGGGGAAGAAATGCGGATAAGCTGGAACCCATGAGGACGGTCTGAGACCCTTGTTACTTGTCACTGTCTCCAACCTTGATGGTGTGGGAATCCTGTGGGAGAAGTTACCCTTTGCCACGTTGCTAAACACACGTGGTCCAGAATTAGAGAAACTGAAGGACAAGCCAAGGAAAGGTGGAATGATTAGAGTCCTGGCTGCTGACCTTCACCAGCAGGTTGAGCCAGCAGATAAGTTTCAACATGTGTAAACTATGAAAGTGCCTGCAAAAAAACGCCAAATGGCTGCTGCTCCATTTCTCCCCACCAAATTTCACACTGAAATGTGTCTTGTGCCCACCCTACCTAGAAGCATACATGGGAGAGAATTCTGGGAAACATAATTCAGCCTATCCAAATTGACACAGGAACAAACTAGTGAATATATGCAGTAACACAGATGAATCTTAAAAGTACTATGCCAAGTTAGGACACTCATCACAAAAGGCTACACACTGTGTGATTCCATTAATATGACATCCTAGAAAAGACAAAACTATAGAAACCAAAATCAGATCATTGGTTACCAGGATCTGGTGGGAAGAGAAGATTGATTGCACAACTCATCAAACTATACATTTAAAAGGGTGAATTTTAATGTATGGAAATTATGCTTCAGTAAACCTGACAAAACTACATAATGGTACAACATACTAAAATAAAGAACTAAGAAGAAGGCTAGAGTAGCAATTCTCATATCAGACAAAATAGACCTTAAAATAAAGACTATTAAAAGAGACAAAGAAGGACACTTCATAATGATCAAGGGATCGATCCAAGAAGAAGATATAACAATTGTAAACATTTATGCACCCCACATAGGAGAACCTCAATACTTAAGGCAAATGCTAACAGCCATAAAGGGAAATCGACAGTAATGCAATCATAGTAGGGGACTTTAACACCCCACTTTCACCAATGGACAGATCATCCAAAATGAAAATGAATAAGGAAACAGACACTTTAAATCACACATTAAACAAGATGGCCTTAATTGATATTTATAGGACATTCCATCCAAAAGCAACAGAATACACTTTCTTCTCCAGTGCTCATGGAACATTCTGCAGGATGGACCATATCCTGGGTCACAAATCAAGCCTTGGTAAATTTAAGAAAATTGAAGTTGTATCAAGTATCTTTTCTGACCACAATGCTATGAGACTAGATATCAATTACAGGAGAAAATCTGTAAAAATTACAAACACATGGAGGCTAAACAATACCCTACTAAATAACCAAGAGATCACTGAAGAAATCAAAGAGGAAATCAAAAAATACCTAGAAACAAATGACAATGAAAACAGGATGACCCAAACCCTATGGGATGCAGCAAAAGCAGTTCTAAAAGGGAAGTTTATAGTAATACAATCCTACCTCAAGAAACATCTCAAATAAACAACCTAATCTTACACGTAAAGCAATTAGAAGAACAAAAAAACCCCAAAGTTAGCAGAAGGAAAGAAATCATAAAGATCAGATCAGAAATAAATGAAAAAGAAATGAAGGAAACGATAGCTAAGATCAATAAAACTAAAAGCTGGTTCTTTGAGAAGATAAACAAAACTGATAAACCACTAGCCAGACTCATCAAGAAAAGAAGGGAGAAGACCCAAATCAACAGAATTAGAAATGAAAAAGAAGTAACAACTGACACTGCAGAAATGCAAAGGATCATGAGAGATTACTACAAGCAACTCTATGCCAATAAAACAGACAACCTGGAAGAAATGGACAAATTCTTGGAAAAGCACAACCTTCCGAGACTGAACCAGGAACAAACAGAAAATATAAACAGACAAATCACAAGCACTAAAATTGAAACTGTGATAAAAAGCTTCCAACAAACAAAAGCCCAGGACCAGATGGCTTCACAGGCGAATTCTGTCCAACATTTAGAGAAGAGCTAACATCTATCCTTCTCAAACTCTTCCAAAATATAGCAGAGGGAGGAACACTCCCAAACTCATTCTACGAGGCCACCATCACCTGATACCAAAACCAGACAAAGATGTCACACAAAAAGAAAACTACAGGCCAATATCACTGATGAACATAGATGCAAAAATCCTCAACAAAATACTAGCAAACAGAATCCAACAGCACATTAAAAGGATCGTACACCATGATCAAGTGGGATTTATTCCAGGAATGCAAGGATTCTTTAATATATGCAAATCAATCAATGTGATACACCATATTAACCAACTGAAGGATAAAAACCATATGGTCGTCTCAATAGATGCAGAGAAAGCTTTCGTCAAAATTCAACACCCATTTATGATAAAACCCCTCCAGAAAGCAGGCATAGAGGGAACTCACCTCAACATAATAAAGACCATAGCTGACAAACCCACAGCCAACATCATTCTCAATGGTGAAAAACCGAAACCATTTCCTCTAAAATCAAGAACAAGACAAGGTTGCCCACTCTCACCACTATTATTTGACATAGTTTTGGAAGTTTTAGCCACAGCAATCAGAGAGGAAAAAGAAATAAAAGGAATCCAAATCAAAGAAGAAGAAGTAAAACTGTCACTGTTTGCAGGAGACATGATACTATACATAGAGACTCCTAAAGATGCTACCAGAAAACTACTAGAGCTAATCAATGAATTAGGTAAAGTAGCAGGATACAAAATTAATACACAGAAATCTCTTGCATTCCTATACACTAATGATGAAAAATCTGAAAGAGAAATTAAGGAAGCACTCCCATTTACCATTGCAACAAAAAGAATAAAATACCTAGGAATAAACTTACCTTAGCAGACAAAAGACCTGTATGCAGAAAACTATAAGACACTGATGAAAGAAATCAATGATGATACAAACAGATGGGAAGATAATACCATGTTCTTGGATTGGAAGAATCAACATTGTGAAAATGACCATACTACCCAAAGCAATCTACAGATTCAATGCAATCCCTATCAAACTACCAATGGCATTTTTCACAGAACTAGGACAAAAAATTTCACAATTTGTATAGAAACACAAAAGACACAGCCAAAGCAATCTACAGATTCAATGCAATCCCTATCAAACTACCAATGGCATTTTTCACAGAACTAGAACAAAAAATTTCACAATTTGTATGGAAACACAAAAGACCCCGAATAGCCAAAGCAATCTTGAGAATGAAAAACGGAGCTGGAGGAATCAGGCTCTGTGACTTCAGACTATACTACAAAGCTACAGTAATCAAGACAGTATGGTACTGGCACAAAAACAGAAATATAGATCAATGGAACAGGATAGAAAGCCCAGAGATAAACCCACACACATGTGGTCACCTTATCTTTGATAAAGGAGGCAAGAATATACAATGAAGAAAAGACAGCCTCTTCAATAAGTGGTGCTGGGAAAACTGGACTGCTATATGTAAAAGAATGAAATTAGAACACTTCCTGACACCAGACACAAAAGTAAACTCAAAATGGATTAAAGACCTAAATGTAAGGCCAGACACTCTGAAACTCTTAGAGTTTGACATAAATCACAGCAAGATCTGTTTTGATCCACCTCCTAGAGTAATGGAACTAAAAACAAAAATAAACAAATGGGACCTAATGAAACTTAAAAGCTTTTGCACAGCAAAGGAAACCATAAATAAGATGAAAAGACAACCCACAGAATGGGAGAAAATATTTGCAAATGAATCAACGGACAATGGATTAATCTCCATAATTTACAAGCAGCTCATGAAGCTCAATATCAGAAAAAAACAACCCAATCTAAAAATCGGCAGAAGACCTAAATAGACATTTCTCCAAAGAAGATATACAGATTGCCAACAAACACATGAAAGAATGCTCAACATCACTAATCATTAGAGAAATGCAAAGCAAAACTACAATGAGCTATCACCTCACACCAGTCAGAATGGCCATCATCAAAAAATCTAGAAACGATAAATGCTGGAGAGGGTGTGGAGAAAAGGGAACCCTCTTGCATTATTGGTGGGAATGTAAACTGATACAGCCACTATGGAGAACAGTATGGAGCTTCCTTTAAAAACTAAAAATAGAACTACCATATGACCCAGCAATCCCACAATGTTCATTGCAGCTCTATTTACAAAAGCCAGGACATGGAAGCAACCTAAGTGTCCATCGACAGATGAATGGGTAAAGAAGATGTGGCATATATATACAATGGAATATTACTCAGCCATAAAAAGAAATGAAATTGAGTTATTTGTAGTGGATGGACCTAGAGTCGGTCATACAGAGTGAAGTAAGTCAGAAAGAGAAAAACAAATGCCATATGCCAACATATATATATATATATGATTGAAAGAAAAAACAAGGTTCTGATGAGCCTAGGGGCAGGACAGGAATAAAGATGGAGACATAGAGAATGGACTTGAGGACACGGGGAGGGGGAAGGGTAAGCTGGGGGAAGTGAGAGAGTAGCATTGACATATACACACTACCAAATGTAAAATAGATAGCTACTGAGAAGCAGCTTCATCACATGGGGAGATCAGCTCTGTGCTTTGTGACCACCTAGAGGGGTGGGATAGGGAGGGTGGGAGGGAGACACAAGAGGGAGGGGATATAGGGTTATATGTATATGTATAGCTTATTCACTTTGTTATACAGTAGAAAGTAACACACCAATGTAAAGCAATTATACTGCAATAAAGAAGTTTAAAAAAAAGATGTGGTATATATATACCATGTGTGTGTATATATACATATATCTGTATATATATCTGTATATATACACATATATACAAATATATTGGAATATTACTCAGCCATAAAAAAGAATGAAATACCACCATTTGCAGCATCATGGATGGACCTAGAGAATGTTATTCTTAATGAAATAAGTCAGAGAAAGACAAACACTATATGATATCACTTATATGTGGAATCTAGAAAAAAATATCTATATACAAAACTCGTAGACATAGAAAACAAACTTATGGTTGCCAAAGGGGAGATGGATGAGGGAGGGACAAATTAGGAATATGGGATTAACAGATAAAGACTACTATGCATAAAATAAGCAACAAGGATTTACTGTATAACACAGGGAATTATATTCAATATCTCTTAATCTGTAATGGAATATAATAAAAAAATACTGAATCACTATGTTGTACATCTGAGGCTAACACAATATTGTAAATCAACGATACCTCAATGAAAAGAAGGAGAGAAAGAAAGAAAGAAAGAAAGAAAGAAAGAAGGAAAGAAGGAAAGAACGAAGAAAATAACAGTTGAATTTTATGATTTATTACCACTCCAGAAGAAAACAGTGCTTGAATATGCAAGTCAGTAGCCCATTAGTAACATAACACAGTCACGTGAAATATGATAGTAAATGCCAGGGTGAAGAATTTTGTATTTTTCAAAATTTATGTTAGCAATTCTAGATTCTTTGCTATTTCATATAAATTTTGGAATCTGCCCGTCAATTTCTACCAAAAAAACCTTGTGGTGATTTTGATTGGAATTGCATTGATATTGAAATTTTTCTTTTCCTAGGAAAATACATTTATAAAATAACAAATAGGCCGAGGTTATAGACTGTAGGGAATCTAATTATTCAAAATTACACTAAGAAAATATTAATAGTACAAAGGGCAATGGCTGCTGTGGATTTCACATTTGTAAGTAAATTTGTTAGCTTTCTGGCTTCACTGCCCTGTGGGTAAATATGTTGTGTTTCTTGAAGAGATATTTAGAAGAATTGCCAGTGACAGTGTTTCTCTTCATTTGGTCATTTCACACTACTTTTTTCTTTTTCTACTCCCCCTGCCTCCAGTTTGAAATACGTGCTTCAAATATAGAACTCAAAAGTAGGAAAAATTTTATGTGTTAGTTACATGGTTTAAAATAACCATCTTTAAGAAACATGGCTTCTGATGTAAATTAAATTACAGTAGTACAAGAGGCAAAGCAGCATGGTTGGGTAGGAGGTAAATGTATGTTTCAAAAAAGAACTGTTTCAGCCAGAAAATGACAGGTTTCTTCATTCTGCTACCAGCAATCTAGACGTTTCTCTCTGTCTGTCTCCATTAGTAAGACTATTTGATCAATCCCTTCAGTTTTAGATAAAATTATTCTAAGATAGTAAAACTATCAGGTGCCATTTGAAAAGGGTTTTGAGGAAGAAAATGTACTAGCCACCTCATTAACTCATTCAGAAATTAAATTAATTTGGGAGATGATTCAACTCCATATTTTAAAACTCATTTCCCCCATTTTATATTTCAGTAGAAATAGCAAGGACATTGCTTATTTTAACACAGAGGGTTTTTTCTTTTTTTTTAAGGTACAAAACTAAACAAAGCATAGGAAGGGGCAGTTCTATTATTCTCTGTATCCTCAGCTTAAGTATGTTGTTGATATTAAATGACACAAATTTGTTAAATGAAAATTTAGCCATTATCTATTTGTGTAAATATCCTGGAAATGATATCCAGTCAGATAGCCTTCTAACAATTGCAATCTCTAAGTCTTATTCCATCAAATTGGATTGGAAGAAAACTTACATCACCTACTTCAGCTTTCTTATTTCATAGGAAAGAAAACTGACATATTAAGTAATTTGTCCAGGTTGTACAATGACTGACTTGGGATCTTGAGCTCCATTTATTACTTGTGTTGGGAAAGATAGATCCAAACACTTTGGTTTTTTGAATGAATTTCTCACTATAGTTTCATCTTGGTCAGAGAATAGAACTTAAGATGTCCAGTCCCTATTTTCTAAATGATTAGTTTATTAAAGACTTTAAGTTTATGACCAAGGTCAGAAGCAGAGACCAGTGAGATGAGCAAGAGACAGAGGGAAAGGATGCACAGTGGGGTATTAAACATAAAAAAAAAATCAGAAGTCAGTCTTAGAAAATAAACAAGCCAGGCCATGGAGGGACCAAGGGTTTAGAATGGAGAAAGTGGTTAATTTTATTTCTGTGCTACTTTATAGTTTGATCAGTTTGGTTATTCAAGAATCTGGAAACAGTTGAAGACCTATACAGGATCTCAGAAAGAATCCAATTCAACTTTATCATTTTATAGATAAGGAAACTAAGGTTCCTCAATGCTGCACTGTGAAGGAGAATCCAAGTCTTTCTCCTCATCATCCAGGAGGCTCTTCATTGTATTATGTTACTATTAATATAAATTTCTTGTTCGTGAGATAAATTAATCAGCTTTATATTTTTTAAACTTTTTTTACATCTTTATTGGAGTATAATTGCTTTACAATGGTGTGTTAGCTTCTGTTTTATAACAAAGTGAATCAGTTCTACATATACATATGTTCCCATATCTCTTCCCTCTTGCGTCTCCCTCCCTCCCACCCTCTCTATCCCACCCCTCTAGGTGGTCACAAAGCACCGAGCTGATCTCCCTGTGCTATGCGGCTGCTTCCCACTAGCTATCTATTTTACTTTTGGTAGTGTATATATGTCCATGCCACTCTCTCACTTTATCACAGCTTACACTTCCCCCGCCCCAAATCCTCAAGTCCATTCTCTAGTAGGTCTGTGTCTTTATTCCTGTCTTACCCCTAGGTTCTTCATGATATTTTTTTTCTTAAATTCCATATATATGTGTTAGCATACGGTATTTGTCTTTCTCTTTCTGACTTACTTCACTCTGTATGACAGACTCTAGGTCCATCCACCTCATTACAAATAGCTGAATTTCGTTGCTTTTTATGGCTGAGTAATATTCCATTGTGTATATGTGCCACATCTTCTTTATCCATTCATTCGATGATGGACACTTAGGTTGTTTCCATGTCCTGGCTATTGTAAATGGAGCTGCAATGAACATTTTGGTACATGATCCTTTTTGCGGTACGCGGGCCTCTCACTGTTGTGGCCTCTCCCACTGCGGAATACAGGCTCCGGACGTGCAGGTTCAGCGGCTATGGCCCATGGGCCCAGCCGCTCTGCGGCACGTGGGATCCTCCCGGACCGGGGCACGAATCCACATCCCCTGCATCAGCAGGTAGACTCCCAACCACTGCGCCACCAGGGAAGCCCCATGACTCTTTTTGAATTATGGTTTTCTCAGGGTATATACCCAGTAGTGGGATTGCTGGGTCATATGGCAGTTCTATTTGTAGTTTTTTAAGGAACCTCCATACTGTTCTCCATAGTGGCTGTACCAATTCACATTCTCACCAGCAGTGCAAGAGCGTTCCGTTTTCTCCACACCCTCTCCAGCATTCATTGTTTCTAGATTTTTTGATGATGGCCATTCTGACTGGTGTTAGATGATATCTCATTGTAGTTTTAATTTGAATTTCTCTAATGATTAATGATGTTGAGCATTCTTTCATATGTTTGTTGGCAGTCTGTATATCTTCTTTGGAGAAATGTCTATTTAGGTCTTCTGCCCATTTTTGGATTGGGTTGTTTTTTTTTTGTTATTGAGCTGCATGAGCTGCTTGTAAATTTTGCAGATTAATCCTTTGTCAGTTGCTTCATTTCCAAATATTTTCTCCCATTCTGAGGGCTGTCTTTTGGTCTTGTTTATGGTTTCTTTTGCTGTGCAAAAGCTTTGAAGTTTCATTAGGTCCCTTTTGTTTATTTTTGTTTTTATTTGCATGCATTTCTCTAGGAGGTGGGTCAAAAAGGATCTTGCTGTAATTTATGTCATAGAGTGTTCTGCCTATGTTTTCCTCTAAGAGTGTGATAGTTTCTGGACTTACATTTAGGTCTTTAATCCATTTTGAGCTTATTTTTGTGTATGGTGTTAGGAAGTGATCTAATCTCATAGTTTTACATGTACCTGTCCAGTTTTCCAACCACCACTTATTGAAGAGGCTGTCCTTTCTGCACTGTACATTCCTGCCTCCTTTATCAAAGATAAGGTGACCATATGTGCGTGGGTTTATTTCTGGGCTTTCTATCCTGTTCCATTGATCTATCTTTCTGTTTTTGTGCCAGTACCATACTGTCTTGATTACTGTAGCTTTGTAGTATAGTCTGAAGTCACAGAGCCTGATTCCTCCAGCTCCGTTTTTCATTCACAAGATTGCTTTGGCTATTCGGGGTCTTTTGTGTTTCCATACAAATTGTGAAATTTTTTGTTCTAGTTCTGTGAAAAATGCCATTGGTAGTTTGATAGGGATTGCATTGAATCTGTAGATTGCTTTGGGTAGTAGAGTCATTTTCACAATGTTGATTCTTCCAATCCAAGAACATGGTATATCTCTCCCTCTATTTGTATCATTAATTTAATTTCTTTCATCAGTGTCTTATAATTTTCTGCATACAGGTCTTCTGTCTCCTTAGGTAGGTTTATTCCTAGATACTTTATTCTTTTTGTTGCAATGGTAAGTGGGAGTGTTTTCTTGATTTCACTTTCAGATTTTTCATCATTAGTGTATAGGAATGCAATAGATTTCTGTGCATTAATTTTGTATCCTGTTACTTTACCAAATTCATTGATTAGCTCTAGTAGTTTTCTGGTAGCATCTTTAGGATTTTCTATGTATAGTATCATGTCATCTGCAAACAGTGACAGCTTTACTTCTTCATTTCTGATTTGGATTCCTTTTATTTCCTTTTCTTCTCTGATTGCTATGGCTAAAACTTCCAAAACTATGTTGAATAAGCATGGTGAGAGTGGGCAACCTTGTCTTGTTCCTGATCTTAATGGAAATGCTTTCAGTTTTTCACCATTGAGGACGATGTTGGCTGTGGGTTTGTCATATATGGCCTTTATTATGTTGAGGAAAGTTTCCTCTATGCCTACTTTCTGGAGGGTTTTTATCATATATGGGTGTTGAATTTTGACGAAAGCTTTCTCTGCATCTATTGAGATGCCCATATAGTTTTTATCCTTCAGTTGGTTAATATGGTGTATCACATTGATTGATTTGTGTATATTGAAAAATCCTTGCATTCCTGGAACAAACCCCACTTGATCATGGTGTATGATCATTCTAATGTGCTGTTGGATTCTGTTTGCTAGTATTCTGTTGAGGATTTTTGCATCTATGTTCATCAGTGATGTTTGTAGTTTTCTTTTTGTGTGACATCTTTGTCTGGTTTTGGCATCAGGGTGATGATGGCCTCGTAGAATGAGTTTGGGAGTGTTCCTCCCTCTGCTATATTTTGGAAGAGTTTGAGAAGGACAGGTGTTAGCTCTTATCTAAATGTTTGAAGGAATTTGCCTGTGAAGCCATCTGGTCCTGGGCTTTTGTTTGTTGGGAGATTTTTAATCACAGTTTCAATTTCAGTGCTTGTGATTGGTCTGTTCATATTTTCTATTTCTTCCTGATTCAGTCTTGGCAGGTTGTGCATTTTTAAGAATTTGTCCATTTCTTCCAGGTTGTCCATTTTATTTGCATAGAGTTGCTTGTAGTAATCTCTCATGATCCTTTGCATTTCTGCAGTGTCAGTTGTTACTTCTCCTTTTTCATTTCTAATTCTATTGATTTCAGTCTTCTCCCTTTTTTTCTTGATGAGTCTGCATAATGGTTTATCAATTTTGTTTATCCTTTCAAAGAACCAGCTTTTACTTTTATTGATCTTTGCTATCGTTTCCTTCATTTCTTTTTCATTTATTTCTGATCTGATCTTTATGATTTCTTTCCTTCTGCTAACTTTGGGGTTTCTTTGTTCTTCTTTCTCTAATTGCTTTAGGTGCAAGGTTAGGTTGTTTATTCGAGATGTTTCCTGTTTCTTAGGGTAGGATTGTATTGCTATAAACTTCCCTCTTAGAACTACTTTTGTGGCATCCCATAGGTTTGGGGTCATCGTGTCTCCACTGTCATTTGTTTCTAGGTATTTTTTGATTTCCTCTGATTTCTTCAGTGATCACTTCATTATTAAGTAGTGTATTGTTTAGCTTCCATGTGTTTCTATTTTTTTACAGATCTTTTCCTGTTATTGATATCTAGTCTCATAGCGTTGTGGTTGGAAAAGATACTTGATACAATTTCAATTTTCTTAAATTTACCAAGGCTTGATTTGTGACCCAAGGTATGATCTATCCTGGAGAATGTTCCATGAGCACTAGAGAAAAATGTGTATTCTGTTGTTTTTGGATGGAATGTCCTATAAATATCAATTAAGTCCATCTTGTTTCATGTATCATTTAAAGCTTGTGTTTCCTTATTTATTTTCATTTTGGATGATCTGTCCATTGGTGAAAGTGGGGTGTTAAAGTCCCCTACTATGAATATGTTACTGTCGATTTCCCCTTTTAGGGCTGTTAGTATTTGCCTTAAATATTGAGGTGCTCCTATGTTGGGTGCATAAATATTTACAATTGTTTTGTCTTCTTCTTGGATCAATCCCTTCATCATTATGTAGTGTCCTTCTTTGTCTCTTCTAATAGTCTGTATTTTAAAATCTATTTTGTCTGATTTGAGAATTGCTACTCCAGCTTTCTTTTGGTTTCCATTTGCATGGAATATCTTTTCCATCCCCTCACTTTCAGTCTGTATGTGTCTCTAGGTCTGAAGTGCATCTCTTGTAGGTAGCATATATATGGGTCTTGCTTTTGTATCCATTCAGCCAATCTGTGTCTTTTGGTGGGAGCATTGAATCCATTTATATTTAAGGTAATTATCGATATGTATATTCCTATTCCCATTTTCTTAATTGTTTTGGGTTTGTTATTATAGGTCTTTTCCTTCTCTTGTGTTTCTTGCCTAGAGAAGCTTCTTTAGCATTTGTTGTAAAGCTGGTTTGGTGGTGCTGAACTCTCTCAGCTTTTGCTTGTCTGTAAAGGTTTTAATTTCTCCATCAAATCTGAATGAGATCCTTGCTGGGTAGAGTAATCTTGGTTGTAGTTTTTTCTCCTTCATCACTTTAAATATGTCCTGCCAGTCCCTTCTGGCTTGCAGATTTTCTGCTGAAAGATCAGCTGTTAACCTTATGGGGATTCCTTTGTGTGTTATTTGTTGATTTTCCCTTGCTGATTTTAATATTTTTTCTTTATATTTAATTTTTGACAGTTTGATTAATATGTGTCTTGGCGTGTTTCTCCTTGGATTTATCCTGTATGGGATTCTCTGTGCTTCCTGGAGTTGGTTAACTATTTCCTTTCCCATATTAGGGAAGTTTTCAACTGTAATCTCTTCAAATATTTTCTCAGTCCCTTTCTTTTTCTCTTCTTCTTCTGGGACACCTATAATTCGAATGTTGGTGCGTTTAATGTCCCAGAGGTCTCTGAGACTGTCCTCAGTTCTTTTCATTTTTTTTTCTTTATTCTGCTCTGCAGTAGTTATTTCCACTACTTTATCTTCCAGGTCACTTATCCGTTCTTCTGCCTCAGTTATTCTGCTATTGATCCCTTCTAGAGTATTTTCAATTTCATTTATTGTGTTGTTCATCATTGCTTGTTTCATCTTTAGTTCCTCTAGGTGCTTGTTAAACGTTTCTTGCATTTTCTCTATTCTATTTCCAAGATTTTGGATCATCTTTACTATCATTATTCTGAATTCTTTTATAGGTAGACTGCCTATTTCCTCTTCATTTGTTAGGTCTGGTGGGTTTTTATCTTGCTCCTTCACCTGCTGTGTGTTTTTCTGTCTTCTCATTTTGCTTATCTTACTGTGTTTGGGGTCTCCTTTTTGCAGGCCGCAGGTTCGTAGTTCCCATTGTTTTTGGTGTCTGTCCCCTGTGGCTAAAGTTGGTTCAGTGGGTTGTGTAGGCTTCCTGGTGGAGGGGAGTCGTGCCTGTGTTCTGGTGGATGAGGCTGGATCTTGTCTTTCTGGTCGGAAGGTCCACGTCTGGTGGTGTGTTTTGGGGTGTCTGTGGACTTATTATGATTTTAGGCAGCCTCTCTGCTAATGGGTGGGGTTGTGTTCCTGTCTTGCTAGTTGTTTGGCATAGGGTGTCCAGCACTGTAGCTTGTTGGTCGTTGAGTGAAGCTGGGTGTTGGTGTTGAGATGGAGATCTCTGGGAGATTTTCGCAGTTTGATATTACTTGGAGCTGGGAGGTCTCTTGTGGACCAGTGTCCTGAAGTTGGCTCTCCCACCTCAGAGGCACAGCACTGACTCCTGGCTGCAGCACCAAGAGCCTTTCATCCACATGGCTCAGAATAAAAGCGAGAAAAAGGAGAAAGAAAGAAAGAAAGAAAAAGGATAAAAGAAAAGAAAATAAAGTAAGGTAAAATAAAATAAAGTTATTAAAATAAAAAATAATTATTAAGAAAAAAATTTTTTTAAAAGTAAAAAACAAAAACGGACAGATAGACCCCTAGGACAAATGGTGAAAGCAAAGCTATACAGACAAAATCTCACACAGAAGCATACACATGCACACTCACAAAAAGAGGAAAAGTGGAAAAAATAATAAATCTTGCTCTCAAAGTCCACCTTCTCAATTTGGGATGATTCGTTGTATATTCAGGTATTCCACAGATGCAGGGTATATCAAGTTGATTGTGGAGATTTAATCCGCTGCTTCTGAGGCTGCTGGGAGAGATTTCCCTTTCTCTTCTTTGTTCGCACAGCTCCCGGGGTTCAGCTTTGGATTTGGCCCCGCCTCTGCGTGTAGGTCGCCGGAGCGTGTCTGTTCTTCGCTCAGACAGGATGGGGTTAAAGGAGCCGCTGATTCGGCAGCTCTGGCTCACTGGGGGGGGGGGGGGGGGGCGGGGCACGGAGTGCGGGGCGGGCCTGCAGCGGCAGAGAACAGCGTGTCGTTGCACCAGCCTGAGGTGTGCCGTGCGTTCTCCCGGGGAAGTTGTCCCTGGATCCCGGGACCCTGGCAGTGGCAGGCTGCACAGGCTCCCTGGAAGGGAGGTGTGGAGAGTGACCTGTGCTCGCACACAGGCTTCTTGGAGGCGGCAGCAGCAGCCTTAGTGTCTCATGCCCGTCTCTGAGGTCTGCTCTGTTAGCCGCGGCTCGCGCCCGTCTCTGGAGCTCCTTTAAGCAGCCATCTTAATCCCCTCTCCTCGCGCACCAGGAAACAAAGAGGAAAGAAAAAGTCTCTTGCCTCTTCGGTAGGTCCACACTTTTTCCCGGAGTCCCTCCCGGCTAGCCGTGGTGCACTAACCCCTTCAGACTGTGTTCACGCCGCCAGTCCCCCTGCGCTCCGACCGAAGCTAGAGCCTCAGCTCCCAGCCCCGCCCGCCCCGGCGGGTACAAGCCTCTCGGACTGGTGAGTGCTGGTTGGCCCTGATCCTCTGTGCGGAATCTACCCGCTTTGCTCTCCGCACCCCTGTAGCTGCGCTCTCCTCCGCGGCTCCGAAGCTTCCCCGCTCCGCCACCCGCAGTGTCCGCCCGCGAAGGGGCTTCTAGTGTGTGGAAACCCTTCCTCCTTCACGGCTCCCTCCCAGTGGTGCAGGTCTCGTCCCTATTCTTTTGTCTCTGTTTATTCTTTTTTCTTTTGCCCTACCCAGGTACGTGGGGAGTTTCTTGCCTTTTGGGAGGTCTGAGGTCTTCTGCCAGCGTTCAGTAGGTGTTCTGTAGGAATTGTTCCACGTGTAGATGTATTTCTGGTGTATCTGTGGGGAGGAAGGTGATCTCCGCGTCTTACTCTTCCACCCTCTTCCCCCTCACTCTTCCAATCTGATGTGATTCTAATCAGCTTTATAAAGTTGTACATTAAGCTTGTAATTTTTCTTTATAGGTTTCTATACTTCAAAACTCACTGTTTAAAGCAGAAACTAACACACCATTGTAAAGCAATTATACTCCAATACGGATGTTAAAAAAAACCCTCACTGTTTAAATCTAACTTAATGTTGGTATCAGAATGCCACAGGGACATCCTTCAAGCAAAAGATACTGTTTCAAATTTATATCTTATTAAATTTTAGCCTTTTTAAACCTAATTGTTGACTTAGGGAAGAAGCAAATTACAAAAACAAAGTCAGAATTTTACATAATAACTTTAAAATCCCTCAGAAAAACTTCTATGTATGTCCCAGAGCTGCCCCATCTGAATCCCTAATTCTGTACATCCATGTATACCCCCATAGTTTCTATGTTAAAAAGAGGCTGTTAGCGTGTGAATAATGAGCCTCATGTACTTAACTCACGATGCTTAATTATAAATTATAAAATAATATTTATATCTTGTTTTGGGCTAGGGCTAAGAGACAAACTTGTGAAACTATTAATTCTAATCACCTGCATGTTGCTTCAGGTTTTCTATTTGGATAATCATATCATCTTTGCATAATAGTCTTGTTTCTTCCAATATCATTTTTTCTTTTTCTTAACTTACTACACTGACCAGACCCTCCAGTACAATTTTTAATAGAAATATGATTTCAAGCATTCCTGTCTTATCACTGATCTTAAAGGAAATGCTTTCAATACTTTACCATTAAATATAAGATTTGCTGCAAGTTTTCTTCTCAACTTAAGGAAGTTCCCTTCTACTCATAGTTTGCTCAGGGTTTATTTTTGTCATGAGTAAATGTTGAATTATATCAAGTACTTCTGCATTACTAAGATCAAATGAGTTTTCTTCTTTAATCTACTGTGAATAGGGCTTAACAGAACCTTTCCCCATTAAAAGATGATCTTTGCTTAACTCTAGTTTAGTTTACCTAGTAATCTGATAATACAGTATGTCAACTATGTTTCTAGACAAACTTGTTTCTGGTAAAAATGATCCCTGATTGGTAAATTGCTTTGGATTGGGAGGAATCCAATCCAGTATAAGCGAACTATAAATACCCGATAGGGGAGCCAGAGCTCTGGGCTTTCCTGAGTGTATAACTCATAAACAGGTGTGTCATCTATGAGGCGTCTGGGAGCTGGGCTTATGGAGTTGTTACAAGAGATAACTGGCTTCTGTGGAGATGCGAGCTTTAAACTGGGGTGTCTACATCCATCTGGCATGAATCTTGTCTCCTGGCATCTGAGACTTTATCTAGGGAGGCAAAGAAAACAGCTCATGGATAGCTGGTATGAGCTGCTGCCAGATGGCTACAAAGACTCCCGGAGAAGAAAGTGTGACATTGTGTCATTAAGCTCTGGTCCCTGTGCTATACAGTATCTTTCTGAGGATATTGGTACCAAGGGAGGCCTGTGATACTGTTAAGTCTGGATGTTTAGCTGCTCCTAAGACTCCCTAGTTGGCATTGCCGTTCTATTAATGCAGTGAAGTGTGATCGTTGATTTTCTAATGTTAAATTAATCAAGTATTTCTGGGATAAACTCAACTTGATTGTCACCTATTTGGTTGGTTTGCAGGATTTTTGGGGATAATATTTAGTTTAGGGTTTTTGCACCTGTGTTCAGAAGTAAAATCAGACTAGTGGTTTTAGATCCTGTTGTCTGCTGAAGTTTTGATGTTAAGATTATATTACTGTCATAAAAAGAATTGCTGAGTGTTACTTCTTTGTACTCTGGAATAGTATATGTTAGATTGGCTGTGTTTGTCCCTTAGATGTTGGTAGACCTTCTAAGTAAAACTGTCTGGACCTGGGGTTTTATCTGAAGAAAGTTTTGAAATTAGGATTGAATTTCTGGGCTTCCCTGGTGGCGCAGTGGTTGGGAGTCCGATGCAGGGGACACGGGTTTCTGCCCCGGTCTGGGAAGATCCCACGTGCCCGGGCCCGTGAGCCATGGCCGCTGAGCCTGCGCGTCCGGAGGCTGTGCTCCGCAACCGGAGAGGCCACAACAATGAAAGGCCCGCGTACCGCCAAAAAAAAAAAAAAGGATTGAATTTCTTTAATGATTATAAGACTATTTAGGTATTCTATTTCTATTTGAGTCCAAGTGATAAGTCCTCACCCCCTGGCCATGAATTTGTCCACTTCGTGTAAGTTTCCAAATCTTCTGACATAAATGGCTCATAATATCCTCTTAACTGCTTTTTGAGAGTGCGTTAACATCTGTTTTAAGGTCCCTTTTCATGCCTAAATCATTTTCTTGTCCTTTTTAACGTTTTTTCTTGCTTAATCTTGTCGGTTTTGTCAATTATATGAGTCATTTGAGAGAACCAATTTTTTATTTTGTTGTCTCTATGATTCTATTTTACTCAATTTCTGCTTGTATGCTTATTTCCTCCAGTTTTTAGAAGTGTATTCTGTTGTTCTTTTACTAACCTCCATAATTTGTATCAGTCATAAAATATTTTTCACCCTTTTAGAATATAAACATTTAAGGTTATAAATTGCATTCCACACATTTTAAAATTCAGTGTTTCTATTATTGTTCAGTTTTTAATATTTTCTATTTTCCATGACAGTTTCCTTTTGATCACGAGTTACTGAAAAGTACATTTCTCAATTTCCAACATCAGGGTTTTTTTTCTTATTTTTTTAATTATTGTGTACTTTGTGCTATTAATTTCTAATTATTCATTGTTGCTGGAAAAGGATGTCTGTGGGACACTAGTTCTTTAAATGGGATTTGTTTCATGGTGCAGTAAGTGGTCAAGTTTTGAAGTTGTTCCATACTGAGATTAAAAATGAGCTTTTGGGGAATTCCCTGGCGGTCCAGTGGTTAGGACTCTGAGCTCTCACTGACAAGGGCCCAGGTTTGATCCCTGGTCGGGAAATTAAGATCCCACAAGCCACGTGGCATGGAAAAAGAAAAAAGAGCTTTTGGTTCTGTTTTATGTCCATCAGGTAAATCTAGCTAACTGTGTGGTTCAAATCTATATCTTTTCAGCTCGGTGCTTTGTGACTACCTAGAGGGGTGGGATGGGGAGGGTGGGAGGGAGAGAGACGCAAGAGGGAAGAGATATGGGGATATATGTATATGCATAGCTGATTCACTTTGTTATAAAGCAGAAACTAACACACCATTGTAAAGCAATTATACTCCAATGAAGATGTTATTTAAAAAAATTATATCTTTTTTTGTTTCTTTTAAATCTGCCAATTACTATGAGAAGTGTGTTAAAATCTCCCACTATGATGGTGAACTTGTCAATTTTCATTTTTACTATGCCAGACTTATATATTTTGAAGCCTATATTATATTGAAGGATAAAATATATATTTTAGTTATATATCTTTGCATGTTATTAGCTGCATGCAAATTTTAGAATTGTTATATCTCCTTGTAACCCTCTTCATCTTGAGGAATACCTTAAAGTCTATTTTTTTCCCTAATATGAATAAAGCCACTTCAGTCTTGTTTTGGTTAATATTTGCCTGATATATTTATGTTCTTCTATCCTTTTCTTTTCAACTTCTTTGTGTCCTTATGCTTTAGGTGTCTCTTTCAAATAGTATATTGTTGTATTTTGTTTTTCTAATCCAGTCTGATAATCTTTGGCTTTTAACTTTTTAGTCTAGTTATATAAATTGAGCTAGATTGCCTGTTCTGTCTCTTGGGAGATGTGTGCTCTGCACAAGTCACTAAATATACCTGAGCTTCCATTTCTATCACAAAATGAAGGACCTGAATGAGATTCTTGAGGGACCCGATTCTAGCTCTAACATTCTCTGGTTCTGCAGAGAAGAATTATAGTCTGTTTACATTACTGAGTCCATCTAGTCCCTGCGGTTCTTGGAATGTTCTTTTAGCAAAGTATAAACTGATACAAGGACAACCTTATGTGTAAATAGCAGGGAATATTCTTTTTACAGTGTCCCACTTTCTATAAAAGCAAGTCTAATGGCTGTTATATAATCATTTAAAAATATTTTATTAAGCACTGATTTTAAAAATGCAAGAGAAGAATATAACAACTCAGAGCAAATGCTTGAAGGTAAAACAAATATCACTATAAATATTGCACATATAAAATCTCTTTTTTACATCTTCACACAGCTCATTTCTAAAATATCCTTTTACAGAGATGTATAAATAAACTGCTTCCAAACTGTCAACGCTTGATACATTTAGTTTCTTATCACCTCACTAAGTCTGCAGGTTTCCAATCGGCTCTCTTCTGTGCAGGCAACAGAACTTCCATCAGTGACACCGGAGCTCTCCTACCTACATCATGTGAAGAGTAAATCTCTCTGAATGCTCAATATTTCTGGTTATAAATTTTCTTTACCTACTGAGAAAAAAATAGATCCTTCAAAGGCAGTGACAGAATGCAGCTTAAATGGACACAGTTCACTGTTAACATTGCTTGTTCTTCAAGGCGTCCAGGAGCTTCTGATTCTTGGTCTTGAACATCATGATAAAGCTGTTGGGCATGATTTTGCCTCTCCCGTCTTCACCCACTTGGCCCATAATAATGTAGTTTAGACCTAAAAGAGAATATAAGATTAATTTTTTTCTCTCTGTGTGTTGGTTTGAAACAACTTCGACTATAACTCACCTCTAGGTAAATGCTCTGTAAATGGTATAATTAGACATTTATCCTATCTAGGATAAAATCTGGTTTAAGATTCTCATTGGGAAAAAATCTAAATGTAACTGAATAGCATGTTCCAGCTCTGCTAACACTAGGAAAGTGGATGGAATGATTCGATCCGGTCATGTCCAGCTCTGCGGAAGGTCTGATGTATTTACTGAGTGTCTGCTATGAACAGTACACTGTTTCTGTGAAAGGCTCTCCTTCCTCAAGGGGCTTCAGATGGCCTCTCTTGGTGTCACAAGGCTTCTGGATCTCCCCAGGCATTTGGCAGCTAATGATCCATCGTCTTCTGTTGTTGTTGTCTTGGACTTTTTATTAACATCTCCAACATTTATACTATGTAAGTTTTTTGAGGGCATGGTTGGATCATATACTTCTTTCCATTCTTATAGTCCCTTGCAAAAAGATAAGTACTAAAAAGTACTTTATTCTGTTATACTATTTTTTATATATCAGTGTTTCTGGCTAACGTAGGCCTAGACTGGGGCCCAAGCTGAGCTACGTAGGATTCAACTCTGAAGATTTATACTGCTTCAGAAAAATGTCATAAAGGAAGTGTGTCTTACCACCCCCTTTATTCTCCCTCTCCCCCGTGTGTCATAAGAGGAATATGTGTTTCTTTTTCTCTTGCATAGGCCTTCCTCTGTGGGCCTACACTGGCATCATAGTGGTCTTGAGCCTGTGAAGGCTTGGTAGGATGAGCAGGTAGATGCCACCGAAAGCCTGGACTGCTAGCATCGAGATTTGACTGTGTCTAGATGTGCATTATTTGCTGTTCCGGGCAGTTCCGGAAAGAAGTGTTACCTTCTACAGAGTCTTTGCTATTCCCTCCAAAGAGTCAATGTGAGGCTGCTCACCTTCTGACTTTTCTCAACAATCTGAATTCATAGTAAAGCTTTCTTGAAGTGGATATGCTATATTTCTGTGTGTGTGTGGCAGAGGTTTGGTTGGTTTCACTTGTAGTAGAGGTGTGTAACAAGACTGAGGAAAGGAATGAGCTGATATTGGACAGAGAAATCATGGCAGAGCACACAGTGGAATGCCAGGCATTATTGCCATGCCGAAAAAGAGATCTATACGTGCTGTTGATGGAAAGCTGTCCACATGTACATCACGTGGGGGAAAAGTTTCAGTAGAACATGTGTAGCATGATCCCTCTCTCTACGTGTGTATGTGCAGGCTTTATATGGATAGAACTTTGTGGAAGGAGCTGTTCATTGTGCCTCTGGTGAAAGGGAAAGGGCTTCACTTTTTATTTTATATCCTTCTCTACTTATTTAAACTTTTTAAAAACCATAGAGCAGGGGCTTCCCTGGTGGTGCAGGGGTTGGGAGTCCGCCTGCCGATGCACGGGACATGGGTTCGTGCCCTGGTCCAGGAGGATCCCACATGCCGCGCAGCGGCTGGGCCCGTGAGCCATGGCCGCTGAGCCTGCGCGTCCGGAGCCTGTGCTCCGCAACGGGAGAGGCCACAACAGTGAGAGGCCCGCGTACCACAAAAAAAAAAAAACATAGAGCATACATTACTTTTATAAGTTAAAGAACCTGTTTTTTTAAAAAAATCATGTACCTTTGGCTCAGAAGTAGCTTTTCTTTTTCCAAAATTTCTTAATAAACTCATCCCCATCTATAGATTTAATAATCCTATATCTACAAATGAATCCCAAATCTTTCATTCTAGCCCATAGATACCTCTCTCTTCTGAACTCCAGCTCTGAATTTCCTGTTCCTTGATGGATATCTTCCTCTACACACAGTAGTGGCAACTTAAGTGCAATAATTCAAAATCTCTTTCTCCTGATGTGCTCCTTCTCTGTCTGTTCCCTATTGATCCAACTTCAGACGTTTCTTGGACTCATTGATCATTTCCATTATCTCGTCTTCTTCCACAAGTGACCGGAACTGGGACTGGAGCCCAATTCTGGCCGACTCCAAAGGCCCTCCTTCGAAACCACAAGTGGGCAATACATTAGCCCTGACTTTACTTCCCTAGACCAGCCATGGCATGGAAAGATCCATGATTTTCTCAGAGAGGCTCTCCCATCCCCTTCTCTGCTCCTGAGCTCCCCTGGAAGAACGACTGAAGTTTTCCTCTGACTCACCTCTTCTGAGGAGTGGGCACTGCTTGCAGACCACGACGACCTTGGCACTCATGTTCTTGCCGGCCTGCTGAATTGCCAGATTTCCCTCTTTATAGATGTTGATGATTGAGACCGTGGCGTGCAGACTCCCACCTCGAGGGATGGTGGTGATAACAGTGCCGGCCAAGACTGCAAAAGAAAGCGTTTTTGAAATAATGGGACAGTGAAGGCAAGTGTTAGCAGAACTGAACGTAATTGTACATTTCTCTAAGTGTCAGATGGGAAACATTTTAATGTAAGAAAGAAGGTCCTAATAGAGCCATTGAATTTGATTCTGTACATTTGTCACCAAAATTCAGGTTGAAGAAAAGGAGTCGTGAAGCTGTTATGTTACCGCAGCTGTTAGGTGTTGACACTGAGTAGGAAAACCAAAACATCTGCCAAATTGCAGTCAGTTGCTGAGATGAGGACTCGTTCCAATGTTTTATCCAACGTATGGATCAGTTACCAAATAAGGGATGGGCTCATGCGCCTCTACCTGTGAATACTCAACAGGACCTTGTACCTTTAGAGGTAACACCATACTAAGAGGCTGCATGATGGGGGTTTGAGCCACGAAGATCTGAGTCCTTGTATCTGTGTGGGTGAGCGCCTACCTTTCTGTGTCTCCCCCTGGTTCCTCTCTTTAGCGGGCCTCTCTCCTTGAACTTTTTTTTATAAAACACGTATTTATTAAATGAAAAATCGGTCTTACAAATATCCACTCCCTGAAGCCTTCTCCCGGGCTTCTACAGCAACTGACCAATTGCAGGTGCTGGAGGAAACTAAAGAGAATTAGAAGCAGCAGGTTGGGATCCCTTATTTGTCTTCTCTCAGTGGATATCAGGTGCTCTCTCCTTGAACTGTGATTCATCCATAGATCCCCATCTCCCTCTAATGATCACTGAATATCTGTGTTTTTCTGGGTCTTTCACATTCTCTTTTTTATCCATCCTGTTTAACGCATTTAACAAGTCAAAGTATAGAACTGAGGTATAGCTTAAGACATTTTCTCGCTTAAAAAAAAAACACAAAACTCTAGCAAAATTCAGTTGCTTTTCATTATGTCACTCTCTCTTTTTACTATGTGACACTCAGAGAAGAGTCTCACTTCTGACCCACAGAAAGAAAGATGCTGTGTTTCTCAAAGGCGTGCTTTTGGCATTCTGGAGGGGGGGGTGGGCAGTGGACATTCCAGGTGAGGCAGGACTTGCACTGAATGACTTTCTGATGAATCCTGTCTCTACCCAGAAAACCAGTAGCACCCGGCAGTTATTGTGACAATCAAAACCTGCCCCTAAAGGAGTGTTACCAATGCTGGTAGGAAACCAATGGGCCACTGGTGATAGTATTGGGTCATTTTGCCATGGAAGTGAGTCACAGTGGAATAGATCGAGCTTTGGACTTGGCTGATATGACCCTTTCAGGATAAAGTGAGAACACACTGCTTATGTGGTATGCAAAGCTCATAACATCAGAATTCTTCTCATGCCTTACTTCGACTTTCGGTCATGAGTGCTTACTGCAAAACGTCAGTCAGTAGCCGAGTGAAATCAGGTGGCTCTGAGGACAGGAAGGGAGATTTCCTTAAGCATCTCCTACAGAAGACGACACTGGGTGTGGGAGCAATGACACCTCGTGCTACTGGTTTTCATTTTCATGCCATTATTTGAATTTCTGCTGCAAACTCCAGTTAGATTTAGGGCCCTAGATTCTTTAGTGCCTTCATACCTTCTCTGCAACATAGTCCGCCTGGGCTGCAGTTACCACTTGAAGGCATAAGAAAAAGCAAGCAAAGCCTCATCTGGGAGGCCCTTTGTTCTGGGTAACCTATTTAAAGGCTGTACCAACTTTCTTTTCCTGATAAGACTTCTCTTCGATGTTCCTTTTAAACATAACCAACATAATTAAACTTGGGATCTTTTGCTCTTAAGTGGTTTTCACAGAAAGTGCAATTTTTTTTTAATTGGAAGAAACTCTTAGAAATTCTAAGTCATTAGGTAATATCTCCTCAGGTTCCAGTTTATAAGAGTTTCCAAATGGATTTCAGATTTCCAAGTTTGAATTTAGTACTTTGGAAGGACACTACAGAGGAAATACTTGAATTTCTTCGGAGAGAGGCCAGCTTGGACATGTTTCTAATTAACTTCAGTTGAATTACAGATATGTGAAAAAATACTCAGTGTGTGAAAACTATGTGAGAAAAAAGGGATACCGGTTTTTTCAGGAATACGGAGCCAGCCAGAAGACACAGAGCGGTAGTATCACGTACCAGGAGTCAAATTATTAAGTTTACGTGGAAACTGTATATTTTCTGTACATGAATTTTTCTCAGGTGTGAAATCTAACACTTCAAAAGGCACAAGTCAACATACCCTAGTGTGTAAGAAAATATTTTCTTGGGTAAATGAAGAGTGTAACTGACCCTTTACCATCACATTCACGGCAGTTCCTTTGAGATTAAGCATGCGGTTTCAGGTTTCTGATTAAAGAGGAAAGGCTGGGTTTTATTTCTTACCAAAGTTACTCAAGCAATAATTGCTTTCCAGAGTCCCCGACCGTCTACACTTCTGCTGACACAGGGCCACGGTGGGTTTTAAACCTTCATTCAGAGAAGAAAGACATAAGATTCAGGAAAGTGAATTCAAGTATAATTGGTGTTTAGATCTGAATCTACCAATTTAAAATTCCCATATATTTCCCTGAGCCACCAATCTGTCATTGCAATGAAATAATTAAAAAGCATGCAAAGGCGACTCTTCATGCTACCAACTCCTGCTCTAATTTCTTCAGGGTAACTCAATACCCTCTGCTGAGTTTTAAACCTGAGATCAAAGATAACCCAAATTTAGCCCTATTCTCTTCTTCCTTTATATATAACTAATGCTGTAACTAAAAATAGATACAGTCTCATGTGCCCTGCTTAGAAAAACCCAGTACAACAAATATGAACACAGGAGATGTAGGTTAACTCCTCATTTTCCGAAAGGAATCCTATGGGTCTCCCTCTGAGGGTGGAGGGTGCTTTATTGGTGCATCTGAAATACACAGTCGCCCAAATGGGAGCAGTACAGGTTTCTGGGAACACTGCTCATGTGGTAAGGTGTGTTATAGCCGTAATTAGATGCAACCAATCACTAAACATTTATTTTGAGCCTGTAAGGATTATTAGTAAGGATTATTCATTGCCTAGAAGGATCTTAAGAACTGAGAAGTAGACAAATTTGAAAGTACAACTAAACAGATAACCACAGTGGTTCTCAGTCAGGGGTGATTTTGCCCACTAGGTGACATTTGGTAATGCCTGGAAATATTTTTGGTGGTCACAGCTAGGGGATGCCACTGGCATCTAGTGGGTATATAACCAGGGATGCTGCTAGACATCCTACAGTGAACAGGACAGCCCCCAACAGCAAAGAATGATCTGGCCAAAAATGTAAATAGTGCCAAGGTTGAGAAACTGTACTATGAGGAAACGAAATGAAATGAAATGAAAATAATCCTCATTAAAAATGTTTCCAAAATATTTCCTAATGATTCACTTATATGTGGCAACATGCTAGGAAGAACCAAACAAAGCTGTCACAGGACACTACTTGGTGGGTAAGAATTTACAGCTGTAATATTGCCCTGCTGATATGTTCTGCTAACTTTTCTGTGAAGTTACTCTTTTTTTTTTTACATCTTTACTGGAGTATAATTGCTTTACAATGGTGTGTTACTTTCTGCTTTATAACAAAGTGAATCAGCTATACATATACATATATCCCCATATCTCCTCCCTGTGAGTTTACTCTTAATGTGTACCCCTACTTAACTCCAAAAAGGATCCAAAGTGGATTATAGTATTAAAATATATACAATTTAATGTTAAAATACACACAGTTTAATGGTAAAATAAACACAATAGCATATATATGGAGAAAGAGCTCAGAAAGCATTTAGAGGGACTATTGTTCTAGGAGTTGGGGACCTGAATTTACCTCATTCACTGAGTCAAAAGGTAGTGGCGTTAGTGGTTCTCCCTGTCTGATGAAAGAGCATCTTTTCACGTGGGCCACTGGAAACCAGCTCCTTCTCGGCCTCGGAATGCTAGTCTGGAGGTTGGGTGGGTGTCCCACACGGCCCCTTCTCTCCCTTCGGAACATCCCCGCTCTCTTGCCTTTCAGCCATCAGCTGTCCCACCCTGACCCTCGCCATGCTCCCGTCCTCTCTGCTGCCCTGCACTCCCCAGCACGGCACCTGGTTCTCAGCCCTCCTCTCCATGTGCTCCCGCGGCCATGCCGGTGGGTCCTCCCTCCTCGGGGACGATCCCTCTCGGCGCCGCCACGGCCCCATCCTTCCCAGAGACGTTCCCTCTGCTCCGTCTCCGCCCCTCAGTCCCAGGCTTCCATGTCCTCCTGCTGAAGTCTCATCACCAATCTCCCAAGTGTGGACACCCTGTCAGCCAGTGTAGCCTCTTCTCCTTCAAGCTTATTTAGTTACTCTCAGACTCTCACGAGTACTTGCTTTCTGTCTTTAGAGGTTCAACACATTGACCCCTCGCATTCTTCCCACTGCACCATCCTGGCCCATCTCTACTTCCTTAGCTACTCCACTTAATTTCCATGGTCTGTTATCTCACTTCCCTGACACTATGTTAAACTCCCTTTCCCCTCTGCCCTCCAACCCTTAGGAAGCCTGAAGCAGCCTCTGCTTCTCCTTCTGTGCCCGCACGTAGACAGCTGAGGACACAAATGGACCCTCGTCCAAGTGACAAGCTGTCTCCAATTTCCACAGCTGTTTTTCGGATTCTCCCAACCCCCCGGGGCTCCCGCCTCCCTTCCGTCTCATTCTCAGCGGGTGACTTTGCCTATTTTCTGGGGAAAACAGAGATGATAGAAGAAAATGTCCTCGAAGCCCCACCAGACCTCCGAGCTGTCTTTATCTGGCCCCCTCTCTTCTTTCCTACCCTGAGAGAGGAGGCTGCCCACGTCTGGTCTAAGGTCTGTCCTTCTGTGCGTCCTCCGAAGGCCAGACCCGCTCATCTTTGTGGAAATTTCCTCTACAGTTTATTCCTTCACTCTGCCCTTCTGTTCTCCTGCTGTGCCGGCTACTGCCCATTGGCTTTACCACGTTCACACCCTCCCTTAGGCTTGAACCTGTGCACTGAGTTGCTGGACTTAGTTTCCTCGCCTTGCTCCACACGCCCCTCACCCCCATCTGGCTTCTGCCTGCACAGCTCCACTCATAACCCTTGCCAGGGTGTCCAGTAGCCTCCACGTCATGAAATCACATGGTAACATTTTAGTCCTGACGTTGTTTGAAGCCTCATCAACACTTGGCTCTTCTGACTACCCCCTTCTCAAAACACTCTCTTCCCCAGCCCCCAAGACACCTGGGTTCCCCCCACGTCCGCCGCCGCCCCTTAGCTGCTTTTTTCATTCTTCTCTGCCAGCAGATCCACCCTCTTTAAAGACCTGGAGTTTCTAGAGATTTAATTCCAGCCCTTCTTCTCCTTTCCCCCGTAACCTCTCCCTAGGCAATCGCATTCTGCACCATGGGGTCAACCATGTTGAAGACTCAAATTTAAATCTCTTGCTTAAATCTCTCTTCTGGCCTGGAGGCCCGTAGATCTTACTGTCTACATAACGGCTCCATTTGCTTGTCTCACAGACACCTCTAACCCCACAAGGGCACAGCTTAACTTATGAATCTACCCCTCAACCTATGACTCTACTTCTATGAATGGTAACATTGTTCCTCTGAGTTGTGCAAGCCAGGGACCCGGGCGGCATGCTTCTGGATTGCCCTAGTCCAATTAACCGCTGAGCCCTGTCAATATCTCCCAAGGTCTCTGGCCTGCAGAACTGTCAGTGTCTCTTGACCGTCTCTGTATTTCTGTCTGGTGCAGTTCCCCTGGACAACCCCAAGAACATGCTGACCCTCCTGACCCCTACAGTCCATTCAGCTCACTGGGGCCTCACAGAGTGATCTTCGTAAAGTGTGAATCTAATCCTGAACTTTCCTTAAATCCACCAACAGCTTCCCCTGCACTTAGGATAAAACCCCAACTACTCAGAGCATCAGGAGTGAGGTGGTAGGGCCTAAAGATGAACCTAGCAAGAGAGGCTAGGTACAAAGTGCGAAGGGGTTTGGCCCTTGTGCCGTCCAATATGGTAGCCACTGGCCACGGAGGCTTTTAAATTTTAATTAAATTAAAATTCAGATCTTTAGTAGCACTTGTCACATTTCAAGTGTTCAACAGTGGCCACTGTATTGGATGGCACAGGTGTAGACAATTTAAGTGGGAGAAGGACACAGTCTGCTCTGTGTGTGTGTGTGTGTATGTGTGTGTGTGTGTGTGTGTGTGTGTGTATGGGGCATTCAGTGGGGAATTAAGACAGAGGAAGGGGACCCTAAGAGTGTGGCTACAGTTGCTGTGGACCATGCTTGGGAAAACAGGTGGAGAAGCAGAATTAAGACGGAAAATAATGTGATAGAAATGAGTTACATTTGATATGTTTTAATTTAAATGTCTAGCAGTTGCAAAACTCTAGGAGAAAATTTACAAATTCATGTTTGCAATTTCAGAGAAAGTTTAGGACTGGAGATAAAAGCTGGGGAACCACAAGATAAAAGCTAGGGAACCACATGAATGCAGACAGATAATTCACTGGAAAGAATAGGACACCAGGGTCCACTGAGATAGGCTGGAGAAATATTGCTGTAACGTGCGGCAGTACACCTGCAGGCCACAAGGTGGCACACTGTGGAGTGCTCAGAAAAGTCAGCCCTTCTAGAAGTGCCTGTACTCAGGACAGCCCTGCTCAGGGTACCTGCAGAAAATGGTGGGCAGTAAAGCTGGGTTTATCTCAGCCTATTTCATATCTTAACCTTAGATCCTTCCTTCCCACTTTTTTTCTCCTCCCTGGATTTAGATTTTGAAATCTCAGGCCTGAAATCCTGGTGGGTGGAGCTGACAGGGTACAGAGACAAGATACAGGGACCCACACTTGCCCCTCCATTTCTTAGATAATACCAGAGTTTCCCGACTGGCTTCTATAATACCTCAAATATTTTTGTTTGATTTACTCCAATTTGAAAAAATAATACATTTCGTATGACACATTTTGGAGCATACCCCATCCCAAAAAAGTCCAAATACTGGCAGATGTGAAAACAGGCAGGTATCAGGGCCCTGAAACTTTAACCTAAAACACTACAGTTCTACGTAATAAAAAAAACACATAATTTTATAAGTGCCAAGAAATAAAAAGTAGGCTTGTAATGATCTGTGCCAAAACAGGGTTCCTAGCATTTTTAAGTGACCATAATCTTCTTAGGTAACATTTTAAAATTATTAGCTTAGAAGCATTCTTACACCTTACACTTTTCTTTAATTCATGGAATCATATTATTCTCTTCCATAAGTTGTCATCTTATTTAACTTATTTTAGTCTCAAGTATTTTCCTCTTATTTAATATTTTTTTTCTACTTCAGAAGAATTTTTCTTATACTCCTCAAGTTTGTGTACAAACTTCAAACAAGAAAAACTTACTTGTAGTCACAGGAAAGGTGGTGGTAACAGGTGGTGCTGTAGTTGCCGGCAATTTCTTTGGCCTGAATTTGTAGTGACCGATAAATCCATCTGCAGTTAAACTTAAGTCTGATAAGAACTGAATGAGAAGTTCATTTCTCTCAGATACAATTGGCCTAAAAGAAAAAAAGATGTAATTATATATATATTTAAAAATTTAGGTGACACCTCTCTGAAATGTAGAATTTTCTAACTTTCCATCAATTTCTGATGATAGGTTATTCTTTGTTTAAACTGAAAAGCTGAAATACTTAAAAAGATGATGGTCTTAATCTGCTCAGTATTAATGCGAATAGCTAACATTTACTGACCGTTTGCTCAGTTAGGCACGTGCTTTGTGAAAACTGTTGAATTCTGTCTTCACAACAACCCTGTTATTATCCCCTCTTCATGGAATAGGCAAGTGAAGATCGGAGAGTTCAAGTGATTTGCCCAAGGCCCTCGGTTAGTATGTGGGAGAGTCAGCATTTGAAAGGACCAGGTGTCTTTAGAGACGCTGGTAGACATTGGGACCAATGTAAACACTGAAGCTGCAGCTGGTTCCTCACAAGCACCGCAGGGTTTGGCCTGACTTGGCAACCACACAGCTTCTCTGAACTAAGACTCTGGGTTCCAGCTGGCCTGGGGAGCTAGGGATGCTGACCCTGGGGAATCAGATGGAGAACTTTGGTGAACAAATTCCCACACCCTGTGAAGACACCACCAAAGGGATCATCTCAGTGGGTTGGTCACCTAGGGATAGGAAAGCCATGCAGGGTTTAATGGGACTTTCATTTCATTGTTAATGAGAGTTCTTATGCGTGCCTGAAATGGAAACCTTTCTGTTTATAATCTGGGTAGCAAAATGCTGTGAAGGAGAAAGAGAAAGTGATTACTTTGTTTTGGTGGTCATGAAAGACATCATTAAGAATTCTAATTTTAAAGCAATTTTAGGGGCGTGCTGGTACTAAAGGTTTAGTGGCGATAATAACTGAGGCTCAGAAGCTCTGTTAAATCTTAGGGGATAACTATATTATACAAGACGGTAGTTTCATTTAATCTTGCTATTGTTATTTAAAAAATGGTTTAAAAATGCTGTTTGGCTAATTCTATTTTAAAACTATTTAATTCAGAAGTGGAAAATTTATTTAATTGAGTTAATTGGTGGTTTGACTAAACTCCTTTTTTTGAGTCGTCTTCTCAGCTGAATCACTTCTTAGCCCTCACGGATAGTAAGTAATGAGGCAACCTGTCAGCTATTTTGAGTGGAGTGGGTGGAGGGGAAGGTAGATCTGGACTTAACCCAACCAGTTAGAAAAACTGCAGGATTCTTTTCTGTCCTGAAGGTTATTGCCTTCTTAGCCAAGGGACGAGACAAACCTAAGAGCAAGCTCTGTGACCCACATTTAGAGTTCCAGTTACAAAAGTGACCAAGGTCATTTAAATAATGCTTCTAAGAATCAAGCCTGGAACAGAAATATTTTATCTTGCTTTTGAAAACACATTCCATTGAATAAATACAGTGTGCAGGAAACACAGTTCTCAACTACAAGTACAAATAAGACACGTTAATCTTGTTTAGGTGATAAAATTACAAAAAGCACTTCTTATAAGCAGCAAAGAAAACCTTAAGATCCAACCAGGTCAGCCTTCTAGGCATGATGTTATAATCATAGTGATCATTCACTGCCTTTTCTATGAACTCATCTTGGAAGCACGATATTGGAAGCTGAATTTTCTCAAGGAGGAGTATTTTAGTAACAAAGATATGCCGCTACTGAGTTACTTTGCTACTGAGCTTTAGTGTGAATGCGACAGAGTCACAGTGCCATAAAGGTACTGAGGGCAGAGTGCTGCATCTGCAAATTAATGTTACAAATCGCTAGGAAGGCAAGGGGGCATCTCACTTGGACCCACTCCCCACTGGCAAATCCCAGGATGGACTGAGGCTGCTGACTGGTGTCTTATAGAGCCGGCTATGTGAGCTGTCTCTGCCTTGTTATCCACAGCCTTCCTCTTCATCAATCACTACAGCCAACCAGCCCCCAAGTCCTGCCAATTTTGCCTCCTAAATATTCCTTGATCCACCTCCTCTTCATCTCTACCACCCTTCCCTACCACCTCAGCTTTACCGGGACCACTGCTACAGCCTCCTTGCCAGCTCCCTGCTCCTCTTGTCTACAGCGGGTGTTCTAGAAGCACCGGTCCTGTCACTTCCCCTAACTGCACTTCGAGAGTCCCCATGTCTGCAGGACGTGGAACCCAGCTCCACTCTCCGCCTCCTTGCTCTCTGGGCGCCCACTCAAGGTTCAGGCTCCAGAATAGCATAGATCTCCCCTGTGGATCTTCAATAACGGAGTCCCCTCTGCTTGGAATGAGTGTGTCCTAAGTTCTGCCTCTAACTCTCACTCTTGCTTCAAGACTTAGCTTCAACAGGCATAATCTCTTTTCCCAAACCTCCCCTGACCTCCCACCACTTGTCCCGACTGGACCAAAGGACTCCTTGTCAGAAATCCACCAGGACATTCCGTTGCCAATTTACCTATCTGCCTTGTTTTTGTCCTTCCCACTACTTACCTCTGTATCTTTTATTTTATCTTTGTGTTCGAGGTCCCTAGCATCGTGTCTGCCACACGGCTGGGGTATATATAGTAAATGTTTCTGAACTGAATCCAGTGGTATCGATACTGATTTGAACCAGGCACAGGGATGCTGAAGTGATATCCCCATTGCCCCCACCCGCCCTGAGTTTTGTGCTTCTCCTTTCCTTTTGTCTATAGATTTACTCATACATATGCATCGTGAAACCATATATTCTATAGGTTTGCATTTTTTTTAACTTGATATAAATGAAAGAATATAATGTGTCTTTTTCTGTTATTTTTTTCACCCTCAACATTATAACTGTGAGATTCATCCACTGTGCTCAGGGCTGTATAGTGTGAACTATAACAGAATCGAACTATTCTCTTGTTGATAAACATTGTGCTGTTTACTCTGCCCCCAGTACAAATAATACTAATGAGAACATTTTTGTATATGTCTTGTGATGGACAGGGACAAAACTGTCCACGAGAAGAGTAGGGTATATGCTCTATACCAGGTCAGAGGATACAAGCTCATTTTCAAATTTTTTAAAAAAATTGTTTATTGGGCTTCCCTGGTGGTACAGTGATTGAGAATCTGCCTGCCAATGCAGGGGACACGGGTTCAAGCACTGGTCTGGGAAGATCCCACATGCCATGGAGCAACTAGGCCCATGAACCACAACTACTGAGCCTGCGTGTCTGGAGCCTGTGCTCCACAACAAGAGAGGCCGCGATAGTGAGAGGCCCGTGCACCGCAATGAAGAGTGGCCCCCGCTTGCCCCAACTAGAGAAAAGCCCTCGCACAGAAATGAAGACCCAACGCAGCCAAAAATAAAATAAATAAAAATTTTTTTTTAATTGTTTATTTATTTTTGGCTGCGTTGGGTCTTCGTTGCTGCACACAGGCTTTCTCTAGTTGTGTCCAGTGGGGGCTACTCTTTGTTGCGGTGCGTGGGCTTCTTACTCTGGCGGCTTCTCTTGTTGCGGAGCACGGGCTCTAGGCACGCGGGCTTCCGTAGTTGTGGCTCACCGGCTCAGTAGTTGTGGCTCATGGGCTTAGTTGCTCACGGCATGTGGAATCTTCCCAGACCAGGGATCAAACCCGTGTCCCCTGCATTGGCAGGTGGATTCTTAACCACTGTGCTACTAGGGAAGTCCTTATTTTCAATTTTATTAGATATTGCCAAACTGATTTCCAAAGTGATTGTACCAATTTACATTCTTGTCAAAGATTTATTCACTATGCAGCTTTCTTCTTTGGGGAATGCCTTTTCATGTCTTTTGTCCATTTTTTCTGAGTTGTTATCTTTTTCTTAATAATTTTTAAGGATTTCTTGATATGTTTTGGAACCTAGACCTAGGTCTTTGTCAAATATATCAAATATTTTACAAATATCTTTTTCCATTTTGTGCCTTCTCTTTTCCCTCTCTTTAAGGTGTATTTTGATGAACAGAAATTCTCATTTCAGTTCCCAATCCATTTGTAATTGACGTTTGTGTGCTATTAGATATGAATACAATTCATTTTTACCATAGAAGCAAAAGTTGTCCCTGCCTCATTCTTCAATAGGGTCATCCTTTACCTGCTGATCTGTGCGTCTCTGGGATATGTCTCATCTGCAGAGACATGTGGATATGTTTCTGGCCTCTCTTTGGTGTTTTCATTAGTCAATTTTTCTACCTCTCTGTTAAAGCCACACTGTCTTAATTACAACAGCTTTCTGACCTGGCTCCACCATGGCTGGTCAAATCCTCCTGCCGGTTCCTTCTCCTTCAAAACTGTCTTAGTTTTGTCCCCTCCCCTAGCAATGCCATGTACATTTTACAGCTGGACTGTAAAATCCACATCAAAAATGCTTACTATTATCAAACATAATAAATATAAATGGATTTAAACCGGAAAGTACCTTGCTTTAACTCAGATGTGTCTATGGGAAATCATAGAAATGCATGTAAGATCAAGTGATGCAGATATTCTAATTATGTTGAAGCAACAGAATAAGAAAGGCTATTTAAATTGGCACAGTGGTGACCTTGCCGGCAAGTTGTAGTAATGTCATTGCCACCTTCCCTAGTACTGTATGTGGCGGTGTGAGATATCTTGCACCAAAACAGTCATGTGTTGCACCAAAATGCAGCACAGAGGAGTTAAGTAACTTGCCCAATGTCATGCATCTAGTAAGTGGCAGAGCTCTTAGCTCCATAAGTATTTGCTGATAAATACACAGTGCCTTTCAGGCTCACTCAGCAAGAATTTGAGCAACAATGCGAGGCGGCGTAAAGCCCCCAACGTCCAGGACAGGTAAAATCACCTGGATCTGTCATAAGCTTCCAGGTTTCCTCATCTGGATTCCCAATCATCAGCTCCCTAGTTTTTGCTCAGAATTTTCCTCATTCCACTCTGATGCTTCAGCTCCCCACTTGCAGGGCAGTGAGGTATCCAGGTCAGGTCTCTGGCTCAGCGTCTGCCCCAGGGGCATCACCAGCTCTACTTCGGTTTATCCGTTTGGCTGCCGAGCCCTCTCTACACTCTTGCTAATGTTGCCTCGCTCTCTGGGTTGGCTACTCTTTGTGTTGATGATGTACGGGACTCCACTGCCACGGAACCCAAGAATTTGAGAACAAAACGACACCACAAAATCTTCCAGAAAATACAATATAATTGGGCAATTTAATAAGAAACAAGTTTAGAGCTCCTAAAATATTAATGAAATAAAACAGGTGCTACTCACGCAGGGGGGCTGTCGCCACAATACTTCCCAATTCTTTCAGCGTCATTGATCTCCCCGCCGTTAAACACGGCCACATAATCGTACCGGCAGTAGTTATCACGCTCAACATCAAACTTCTCAAACTTTAATTCTATAAGCTTTAGTGAAAGCACAACATTAGAAGTGTCAGAGGAGCAGTGTGGAACAACCTCAAACAGAATTCTTCCTCTCCCCAGATTTGTAGGGTACCACGATTTTCCTTCTTAAAAAAATTTATTCACCGTGTTTGAATTTTTTCTTAGTGTTTACATACTTATTAGTTATCAAAATTGTGGTATTCTTTTGCTTTCATTTTTAATCATTCCAAAAGACCATCTCAAGCCCAAATCAATCCTAATTAGGATCTTAAACGTGGGAACTCTGTTCACTTACAGCTAAGAAAGTATAAAAACACTATATAACCCCAGAAACCTATGTTAAGACTTAAATTGGGCTTGTGTTGGAGTGGGAAGCGGGGCTATACACCAACTTCATTCTTCTCTAGAGGAAAACTAATAGAAATAAAAATATTATCTACAATGTCCCCTATAGTAGTGTGTGTTGGGGTGCGTGAGATGGGTGGACACAACAGTTCCCCTTTCAAGAAAAGGAGACTCACATTCCCACCACATGTAAAGAAGTCAAATTCTTTAGGACCAGAGGTTCAGGGAAGTGGGAACTGATTATGATGTCTTCTGGAAGTGATGTTTGAAAACTGTGCCTGCCAAACACAGTCTACTTGGTGATCTGGTTGATTTTTGAAGAGGTTGCATAGAAGCATGGATACACAAAGTCAGTGTTAGATTTCTGAAGTATTTCTTAATTTTTTTTTTGCACTGGTACCAGTAATAGTGTCCTAAATTATTCGAATCAATAATAAGTTTTGATGTAAGAGCAATCATTCCCCTCATAAGCAGATTTTTCAAGACTCCCTCCAACCTGTGAATCAGAGGAAGTCTCACTGGGTTCATAAATACCCATGGCACCCAGAGAGCTGGTCCCCACTCTTGCTGGATGGCAGGTGGGCAGGCAACCCTCCTTGCTGCTTATGGAATATAATAGGCATTAACTCCTGTTAGGACAGGCACACTGTTACTAGTTGTTAGCTAGCAAAGACTTAGACACAGTAATGTGGGTGAAGGTGATAACAGCAATGGCACCACAGAGAGACACAGAGGTAAAATGTGGCTTTGAACATCATTGCCACTTATCTACATATTTATTCACTTTTAAAAAGTCAGCACCAGTGATGGGTGAATAATTGCTTATTCATACTTAACACTGCTTTAAGTTATATTAAAATATTTCCTCTTTGGGTCCTGTAACTCCTTAGCGGTTAGTAATAAAATGTGTTCTAGGTTATTAAAAAATTGGCTGAACTTTTTCTACTTAGAAAATAGTCACAGAACTTTTGAAGAGAAAATAAAAATAAGTAAATAAATAGAAGGGTAAAGGGGAAAGTTATGATTTTTTAAAAAGTAAGTCTTTAATAGAAGAAAATGCCCATAGATTTACATAGAAATTACTTAGGACTTAGCTTTCTCATATTATTTTTCTCATTTGGACAGTTTCCAGTGATTTCAGACACCATGATTAAAAACTCAGCTGGCTGAAGCCAAAAGTCATATAAAAAGATAAAACCCAAATTTAAATAATCCAAGAGAAAAACAATGGAAAAAATGCTAAATTGTAATCTGTGAGTATAATTAAATTCAAATTATTTAATCTAACATATTTACAAATGACACAGAGAGAAAAATGATCAGTACTATCTCAAGAGTTACATAATGGCTTAAATGTTTGAGAAATTTAATTTTTAAATTTATTTTAAACTATAAAATGTTTAATAGATCTATAGAATCTTTCATTATCAAATAAATGAACATACTTTTCATCTTAAAAATAAAACTGAATTTTAGGATTATTATCAAAGTGTGTGAAGTGTGTGTGTGTGTGTGTGTGTGTGTACTCAAATGACTAACTTGCAGGGTATATTTACCTGAGTAATTTTCCACTAAAGAAATGAATATATGTCAAATAATATTTGTGTAAGCAATACAAAAGATCAATTTAGAAAAGTTTTTTTAACAGTATTATAATGCTTACCATACAGTGTTTTGATTTAAGTCTATAATGTTTTGTAATAATCACAATTTTTTTAAAAGTTATTTTCAGAATTCCACAATGTAAGCTTGGTCTATTCTCATGCTAAGTTCAACCCTGCGATTAATATCTGAAAGTGGTCCCCAAAAGGGTAAAAATTCATATAACTACATACTAATAAACAATGGAAAACTTCTCTGTTGATTGTTTTAGAGCAATGAATAAAGTTATTTGTGGGGAACCTACACAAATTTTATTTTAAACAGCAACCAAAAAAAAAAAACAAAACACACACCACCAGTTTTCTCATCAGACCATTCTTAGAAAAGATGTTCTTAGAAAAGATGATGTGGTATGCTTGCATTGGCTTTGTTGAAGTGAAGCACTCAGGCTGTTTCTGATTTGGTCTCTAAGAGGGCCATTATCAGGACATAATGCTCTGTGAGCAAATGGTAACCTGAAGTGTACATGTACTTGGGGATTTGTTATGCTCCCACGGTTTGTCACTGCTGCTTATAACCCCATGCTTACAACATCTTCCACGGCGTTAAACAATCTCATGTGGAATTTGCAGACCATTTGTATTTCAAAACCTGTTTTGAAAATTACAATTCTATAATAGGAAATTAAATCCGTGACTTTACAAGTCAAATGGCACAAAGGCAATTTTAACCTGGGCCTTTGCATGAAGAAATACTGTGTCCAGGGGGTCTTCCTCACCCTGTACCTTTAACAGTTCACACTAATTCACACATGCATACTTTCTTCATGTTTTCAGGGAATCTCACCTGATTCTTTGGGGCTACAATGTGCCACACACAAGTGACTCCTGCAGGGTAATCACGGTCTGGCCAGTTGGGGGTTTTAAAAGAGCCGGAAGGTCTTTCAAGGAGTCCTCCACAATACTGATCCCCTGAAGTTATTAAAAATGAAAAAAGAAAATCCAAGTTTATGGCAATGCAACCATGGGGAAATTAGGAATTTGGAATATTGATACTATAATAAAGACAATGGCAGATGCTTTTAAATTTTCTCTTAAAAAAATGGTTAGTCTCCTCTAAACCCACCCCCCTCCCTAACACACACACACACACACACACACACACACACACACACACAGAGAATGATCTCTAGGTTAACTGACATATCAGCACAAGAGAGAGAAGGAGTGAAATCAGGGCCATAGCTTCCTTCCTTTTTCCCATTTTTTGGACGAGACAAAACATTTGGGCACGCACTCATTCAGAAATCATGCAGGCTCATTAGAACTCTCAAGGCAGGGGTATTATTTACTAATACTATTTTTGTCCATGTCCACAGACAAAATCTGAATTAGCTGTTATAGACAACACTCATTCCTAGAAAACTTTTTATACTATACATCTTTCACAATTTTTAAGAATTTTGTTTGTAAAAACAATACATGTTTATAAATTTTCAGCAATACAGAAAAGCATTAAAGAAGGTGGGAGTGATTTCTAGATTGGGCCTGTGTTGGGCAAGCTCCCTCTTGGTCTGAGAAAGTGACTGCTCCAGAAAAGTCTCCTGGACTAACAGGTATAGGTGTCACAAGGGGGCCGCTCCATCCCGCGCAGCTACCCATGACCCTGGACTTGCCACCAGGCATGAGCAGTTCTGCTCTGAATGAACTCAGAACAGAACCAGGAAGGCTCTCTCCCAAGGGCCTCAGGAAGGGGTGCCACCGGGTGTTGCCAGGACCTGCTGGAGGTGCCCTCACACCAGACAGCACAGGCCCTGTGCGTTATGACAGGGACTGTGCTTCGTCAGCCAGTGTCCCTCTGCTGCCCTCTGTCCCCAAACCCCTGGTTCCTCCCTCACCTGCACACTGAGATGGCCTTGTGTGGGGATGAGACCATCCCCCTACCTTTTCCTCTATTCCTCCCACCCCAGACCCATAACCTCATGTAGAGCTCAGACTCAGCAGTGCTGGAGGTTCTCCCTTTATGCACAAGTCTCATTATTTCACTAGGAGCTTCCAGAAGTTTCACCACAGCTAAACTCAGCAGCACTTCTGATTGTTAGGATATTAAGATGGAGGTTTAGTTTCACACTTGGTCTTCAAGAGAAAATTCTGCAGTGTTAGATTCCTGCTCTGTGCCGATATTAGCCTCACTTCTCTGGGACTGAACTGGGTTTCCCCAATACGCCTAGACTCCTAGTAAAGCTGTTTCTTCATTGGTGGGGGGAAAAACATTAAAATTAAATGAGGGGTAAGATTACCTCAAATCCCACTAACCACAATGAACATGTGACAAACATCATTTCAGACCAATCTCTATTCATATGTATTGGGTTGGCCAAAAAGTTCGTTTGGGTTTTTCCTGTAGCATCTTACAGAAAAAACCAAATGAACTTTTTGGTCAACCGAATACAAAAAGGTTCACAGAAATAATTTTAGAAAGACATTTTAATACAAGTTTTACATTTAATTTTACTGGGACTTAACTAACAAACACTGAAAGGAATTAATATACTTTAATAAAAATATTTCTGTGACACAGAAGCTAATCATTCTTAAAAGAAGTCTCTAAATTTAAGACAATGTGTTATAAAAATTGAGCCTGGAGTAATTTCTGTAACTTTTTAAAAATATATATTTATTTATTTATTTTTGGCTGTGTTGGGTCCTCGTTGGTGCACAGGGGCTTTCTCTAGTTGTGGCGAACGGGGGCTAATCTTCGTTGCGGTGCGCAGGCTTCTCATTGCGCTACTCTTGTTGCGGAGCACAGGCTCTAGGCATGAGGGCTTCAGTAGTTGTGGCAAGTGGGCTCAGTAGTTGTGGCGCACGGGCTCTAGAGCTCAGGCTCAGTAGTTGTGGTGCACGGGCTTAGTTGCTCCGCAGCATGTGGGATCTTCCCGGACCAGGGCTCGAACCCATGTCCCCTGCATTGGCGGGCGGATTCTTAACCACTGCACCACCAGGAAAGTCCATCTGTAACTTTTAATTCATGGAAAATTTCAAGCATATACAAAGTAAACAGAACAATGTAATGAATCTCTATGTATGCATCATCCAATTTCAACGATTATCATCATTTTACTATTCTATCAATGTCACTACCCAATGCTCACCACCTGCATTATTATTATTATTATCATTTTACAGGTTTGGGGGAGGTAAATTCAATACTCTGAAATGCACAAGTCTTAGCTGTAAAAATTTGAAAAATGGATCTGCCCGTGGGAGCCACACTCCTATGATTATAATAGAATCATTTCCCACAAAATTCCTGTATCCCTTGTCAGTCAGTCTGCTGGCTCTTCGCGCCATTTTTCTAAAAAATTTCACCTTAGATGAGTTTTATTCTAGAGCTTCATATACATGAATTATACGGTGTGTCCTCTTCTGTGTCTGACTTCTCTTGCTTAGTACAATTTCCGAGATACATTCATGTTGCTGTGTGTATTAGTAGTTTGTTCCCTGACGTTGCTAAGTAGTATTCTGGGCTGTGGAAACCAGAGTTTGTTCACGTATTCTCCTGCTGATATTCATTTGGCTTGCTTCCAGTCTGGGCTTCTGCGAATAACGCTGCTATGAACATTTTTGTATACATCTCTTTGGGGACATGTATTTTCATTTCTCTTGCATAAATATCCAGGAATGCAATTGCTGGGCCAAGAGTAGATGTAGATGTTTAACTTCATAAGAAACTACCAAAATTTTTTGCCCAAGCGGTTGTAGCATTTTTTACCTCTCAAGGGATGAGCACTTTGGTTGCATCACATCCTTGCCACCATTTAGTGCGGTCAGTTGTTTTAGCCAACCCGGTTGGTATGTAAAACCACAGTGGTATCTCACTGTGGTTTTATTTTGCATTTCCGTGTTAACTAATGACACTGAACAGTTTTTCATGTACTTATGAGTCATTCATATATCTTCTTCTGGATAGTATCTGTTCAAGTATTTGCCCATTTTTATATTCATGGGGATCTTTATCTTTGTGCTGTTGAGTTCTTTATATATTTTGAATACAAATCCTTTATGAGGTAGTTTTGCAAATATTTGCTCCTATTCTGTAGGTTGCCTATTCATCTTGGTAACATTGCCTTTTATAAGCATTAGTTTTGATTTTAATGCAGTTTGCATGGTATGTATTTTTCCATCCTTTTATGTTGAACCTATTTTGTCTTTGTATTTCTAGTGCTTTCTTTTAGACAATTATGGTTGGGCTCTGCTTTTGAACCCATTCTAATAATTACTGTCTTCTAATTAGAGTATTTAATCCTCTACCTTTAATGTATTTATTGACATGTTTGGACAGTGTGCCAATTACTATTTTGTTCTATTTGTCACACCTTTCTCTTGTTCCATCTGCTCTTCCTTTCCTGCCTTCTTTGGTTCAATAATTCTGGTATTCTATTTTAATCTTTTGGCTTTTAGCTAAAATATGTGCATTTTTAATGGGTTCTCCAAGGACTGCAGTTTTAATGGGTTCTCCAAGGACAGCGTATTTAGAGTTAACAGTGTATTTCTTCACATACTGTATATTTCCATTTGCTCCTCCATCCTTTGTTCAATTGTTGTCATATATATTATGTCATACATTACGCTTGCCACAATAGAGTGGTAAAGTTTTTTGTTTGCTTTGTTTTGAACAGACACATGTAAAGAAATTAGAGAAGAAAATAAAATGTAGCCTTCTATATTTACCATTTCCAGTGGCCTTCAATCCTTCCATTACCTTTGAGTTACCCTGTGGGGCCACTTCCCTTCAACTTGAGAAACTTCCTTAAATACTTCTTGTGATGCAGGTGTTTATCTGAAAATGTCTTTATTTCATTTTTTTTTACCATTACTATTATTCTATTTTTTTTAACATCTTTATTGGAGTATAATTACAATGGTGCATTGTTTCTGCTGTATAACAAAGTGAATCAGCTATACATGTACATACATCCCCATATCTCCTCCCTCTTGCATCTCCCTCCCTCCCTCCCTTCCTATCCCACCCCTCTAGGTGGTCACAGAGCACCGAGCTGATCTGCCTGTGCTATGCAGCTGCTTCCCACTAGCTACCTATTTTACATTTGGTAATGTATACATGTCCATGCCACTCTCTCACTTCGTCCCAGCTCACCCTTCCCCCTCCCTGTGTCCTCAAGTCCATTCTCTACATCTGCGTCTTTATTCCTGTCCTGCCCCTAGGTTCTTCAGAACCTTTTTTTTTTTTTAGATTCCATATATATGTGTTAGCATACGGTATTTGTTTTCCTCTTTCTGACTTACTTTCATTTTTGAAGACTAGCTGTAGAATGCTGGGTTGATATCCAGCACTTTAGAAATGCTGTTCCACTGCCTTCTGGCCTCCATTGTTTCTGATTAAAAGAAAGCCATCCTTCAAACCATTGTTCTTCTGTATGTAATTTGGGTTTTATCTAATCGATTTTAAGATTTTCTCTTTATCTTTCGACTTCTGTAATTTAATTATGATGTGCCTAGGTGTGGCTTCATTTTTATTTATCTTATCTGGGATTTGCTGATCTTCTTGGCTCTATGAATTGATGTTCTTCACGAAATGTGGGTGGCCGCAAGCCATCATTTCTTGAGATATTTTTTCTGCATTATTATCACTCTCTTTTTCTTTTGGGACACAGATTACACATGTGTTAGACCGCTTGACATTGTCTCACTGGTCTCCGAGGCTCTCTTTCTTTCATCTTTTTCCTCCTGGTTCTTCAGCTTGGATCATTTCTATTCAAATCCACTGCCTTTTTCTTCTACCACCTCCAATCTGCTTGTAAGCCCATCAGGTAAATTAAAAAATTACATGTTCGGGGCTTCCCTGGTGGCGCAGTGGTTGAGAGTCCGCCTGCCGATGCAGGGGACACGGGTTCGTACCCCAGTCCGGGAAGATCCCACATGCCGCGGAGCGGCTGGGCCTGTGAGCCATGGCCGCTGAGCCTGAGCGTCCGGAGCCTGTGCTCCGCAACGGGGGAGGCCACAACAGTGAGAGGCCCGCGTACCGCAAAAAAAAAAAAAATTACATGTTCTGTATCTTTCAGCTCTAGTATTACCATTTTCTTTTTTTATATAGTTTCTTTTCTGAGATTCTCAATCTGTTTATTTTTTACACATATATTTCCCTTTAAATCCTTAAACATTTATAATAGCTGCTTTAAAGTGCTTCTCTGCTAACTGTAACTTCTGGGTTATTTTGGGGTCAGTTTTTATGGACTGCTTTTTTTCTTGAATATGGACACACTTTCCTGGTTTCATCACATGATTGGATACTGGACATTATGAATGATACATTATGAAGTCTCTAGATTCTGTTGTGTTCCTATAAAAAGTGACTTTTGTTCTAGAAGGCAATCAACTTGGCTAGACCCAAGCTCAAAGTCTGTTGCCCTGGTAGCGGGCAGCAGTTGTAATCTCTGTTTTTTTCAACCTCCAGATGATGCTTTTGTACCAGGCCAATTGAGTTCTCCCTCATATATGCAGAGTTTAGCCATTAGCCAAAGATTTAGCTGGATTATACCTAAATTTTTTGTGCCTCAATTCTTCTTTGGGATTTCCTCTCAAAGGTTCTGGCTGCTCTCTCAAACCAATGATGTTGCACTATAGCCCAAAGCAAGAAAAGATTAGGAGTGCCTGCAGGCGGAAGGCTGTAAGTTTAACAGATGTTGACCACTGTGGTTGTCTTCCAAGGGTAGAGGTTTCTACCCTTGGGAGCGCACATGTACTGACACGGAATGATCCCAACTCGTAGTGTGAAGTGTAAAGAAAAAGTTGTGAAACAATATGAATGTATGATACTACTTATATATTTTAAAAACTATTGCAAAAGTACATACATATAAGTAAGTGCATATAGACGGTATGGGAACTACCAGCCACAGCTATTTCTAAGAGGGGACTACAATGGGGTGAAATGTTTCTATAGCTGTATGTGTATATCTGTATGCAGGCTTCACATTTTTACTCCATGAATCTCTACATTTGAATTTTTATAAGAATATATATGGCTTTAAAAAAGACTGATTTTTTTTATGGTTTATCTCAGAATATTGAATATAGTTCCCTGTGCTATACAGTAGGACCTTGTTGTTTATCCATTCTATATGTAATAGTTTGCAACTACTAACCCCAAACTCCCAGTCCATCCCTCCCCCACCCTCCCTCCCCCTTGGCAAGACTGATTTTTTTTTAAGATTTTTTTTTTGATGTGGACCATTTTTAAAGTCTTTATTAAATTTGTTACTACACTGCATCTGTTTTATGTTTTGGTTTTTTGGACACAATGCATGTGGGATCTTAGCTCCCCAACCAGGGATCGAACCTGCACCGCCTGCATTGGAAGGCGAAGTCTTAACCAGTAGACCACCAAGGAAGACCCAAGACTGACTTTTCAATGGTCTCTTGATGGTTTGGTGGTATTTATTAGCTCTCTGTTTGAGAAGAATTGCTCTTAAACTTTAGATTACATGAGTAAATCCATATAAATTGCCTAGAACAGTGCCTGACACACAGGAGGCATTCAACAACTGTGAGCCCTTATTATTGCTGTTATGTGGAAACGATACCTCTTTCATTTGGTTCAGCGGCAGAGAACATGGCCATGAAGCCATTCCCAGCTGTGTTGGCATCGGAAATCATCTGCACCATCATCTTGTTGCCACTGGACACAAGAGCTCCGGGCCGGAATGTGCCGCAGAAGCGCCCAATGCGCTGGCCATTGGGGTGGCCGTTGTACACATCCACAAAGTCATAGCGACACAGGTTGTCACTCTCCAGGTCTATGAATCGGAAATTAAGAACTACTACTTTTCCCTCGGGGACCTGCCAAGAAAAGGGCCAAGTGGAAAACGGTGTCATGAAAACATCTGAAATCTTCACATCTAGCCAATTACTAAAATAAGCAGATAAAAGTTTAATACCCAAAATGATGGTTTTTCTTCCCTCAACTCTGAACTAGGCCAGAAAAGATTTTCTACCATAATGCATTCCTAGTGAAAGATAAGCATTTGTTCTCTTTTGACAAATTCCACAATTCTCTGGGGTACGGGAGCTTATTCCTAGGGAGTCTGTCTCAACAAAGCTGCAAAATACTGCATCAGTCTTATTAATTGATAAGTCATTGCTGACAAAGAATACCAGTCCTGATTGGACCGTAGCGCACATCTGCATATTTCAAAGCACCATGGCACTCAGAGATAGTGCTTGGCAAAGCAACATTTGAAAGGTCATTTTTCACAAATAATACAATAGGACGATCTCAATATACAGAATGTTTCTATGAAGTTCAAACTGAAGGGGTGATTTGGCAATTGTGCAGTTAATTTACAGATAATCCACTTTGGATCCTGAAGAATCCAGATCAAATATCTACAATGATTATGTTAATTGAGTAACTGGTGAATCATCTCTTTTCAAAGTCGCTGAGTTTTTATTTGTTTTCCAGGTGAAAACTTTGTATAACAGGCAGCCTTGAAACACAATATACACTGATGAAAAAGATGTGTTTTCACTTTCTCATAAGACTTTCCTCACCATAATCTCCTCCTCCCTCCTTGTTCCCTGAATAGGTAGAGAAAATGGCTACAAAAGCATTTGGCAGGATTCTTACAAAAGCCCCATTTCTTTCCCAGTTCACACTATTTTAATTTCTTCATCCAAGCTGTTTAAAGTCTTGATCAGCTTTGTTTCATACTCAATAGAATAAGAATTTCATTCCGTAAAAGCTTACAGATGACAAAGGTCAGTGATTAAAGAAAAAAAAAAACACAAGCAACACTGACTGCTTCATCTTAGACTATCTCAGACTCAAAGATCAACAGATGCTTTCTTATAAATATGGCTTCCCCATGCTGGTAAATGCCATGAATTTTTTTTCCTATAATAAGAAGAAGTGTTTCAGTGTTACTTGCCTTTTTTGCCACATACACACCCAATGTAGAAGCTGTAACAGAGTAGTCACAAGAAGAGGGATATTTTGGCTTTGACATGGTTGCATTCTAATTGCTGGAAGCTTATCTTAAGTGTGAATATCAGAAGCTGTAAAGCCACAGTCTAAGAAGCTGATAGCAAAAAATGCAATTAAATTTTTAAGCATGCTCACGGAGATAGCTGTTGTAGAATGCCTTGTTTTTTTGTTCTGCTTTGTTGCATATAATCTCTATTTATCCCATGATCAGAAAATGATCAAAATGTGATGCCACGGGCTTCCCTGGTGGCGCAGTGGTTGAGAGTCCACCTGCCGATGCAGGGGACGCGGGTTCGTGCCCCGGTCTGGGAAGATCCCACATGCCATGGAGCGGCTGGGCCCGTGAGCCATGGCCGCTGAGCCTGCACGTCTGGAGCCTGTGCTCCACAACGGGAGAGGCCACAACAGTGAGAGGCCCGCGTACCGCAAAAAAAAAAAAAAAAAAAAAGTGAGTCCTTTCTACTGTATGACCCAGCAATTCCACTCCTGGGTATATATCCAAGAAAACTAAACACTAATTCAAAGATACATGCACTCCAATGCTCTTAACAGCATTATCTACAATTGCCAAGATATGGAAGCAACCTAAGTGTCCATCAACAGATGAATGGATAAAGAAGATGTGGTATATATAAATACAATGGAATACTACTCAGCCATAAAAAAGAATGAAATGTTGCTATTTGCAACAACACGGATGGACTTGGAGGGTAATAGGCTAAGTGAAGTAAGTCAGACAGAGAAAGACAGATACTGTATGATATCACTTATATATGGAATCTAAAAAGTACAACAAAGTAGTGAACAAAATGAAACAGGCTCACAGATATAGAGAGTAAACCACAGTGGGGAGAGGGCAGGGAGGAAGGGCAAGATAGGGGTAGGGGAGTAAGAGGTACAAACTATTATGTGCAAAATAAACAAGCCACAGGATAGAGTGTACAACACAGAGAATGTAGCTAATAATTTATAACAACTATAAATGGAGTGTAACCTTTAAAAATTGTGAATCACTATGTTGTACTCCTGTAACTTATATAATCTTGTACATCAACTATACTTCATTAAAAAGGAAAGAAAAAGTGAGTCCTCTCTGCATGGTTGCGTTCTTTTACTCCCCAGCCATGTTCAGCTCCCTGGGTGGAGGTGCAGAGCGGCTGGAGCTGGATTTAAGCAGTGCTGGGTGGGGAGGTTGGGAGGTGGAGGGGTGTTTGCCAAGTGAGGACTATGGTGGGGGAGAGGACGTAGGCAGGAGAATGACCATAACGGTGGACCGTGGAATCCAAGTTGGGTTACAAGCATAGAAATCAGGACTCAGTAGGGTGAGGGCAGTAACAACCTAGATCATGGTAGAGGCAAGGACAATGACAGTGGAAGTGGGTGGCTGAGGAGCGATGGAGGAGAGGAAGCTAAGGACCCAAGGGGATCATCCGCGTAGATATTGAAATTACTGCAAATGATGACAAGGAAGGTGCTGAAGACAGTGACCGTGAGCCAGGGGCTAAAATTTACAAGAAAGGAGGGAGACTGTCCTAGAGTCTTTGGACGACTGCAACAAGGAGGGACATGGGGCATCATAGCCTTGTTTCATTTCATTCATCATAGTTCTGTGACACTGAGAAAACTGGGTGACTGTGGTCAGGCTGTTGAAACGGAATCCAAGCCTTGGATACTCATTCCCAATGGGATAAATCTTTCCTTCTCCAACATTCTTTATTTGGTCTCGATGCAATGAAAAGTTGAAATTTCTCTGAGAATGAGACACAAATATATCAGCAGCAGAAAATGGGTTACATTGTATAACTTTCAACACAAAACCCAACAACCCGGACAAAAACTCTTTGGAAGGAAGGTTTCAGGGGAGATCTGTACCCATTGTGGGTCTATTGGAACCACAGACGAATGCCATCTCACACGGAAGGCCAAAGAGAAATTCTTCTGCAAGTGAGATGCACATTGCATCAAACCCTTTCGCTGTAACACAACAGCTGTTCTTCATATTTATATAAGGAACCAAGACTGTCTGATGCTCTGTGAGGTGAACTTTGCTAAGAGTTCCAAACAGGACTTTGGAAAGCATATTCTCTGAAGATGACCTTCCACTTGAAGAATCTATGGTCTGTACCCTTGATTTTTCTTTGTTAGGGATGTAAAAAAAAATATAGAAAGAAACAAAGAGTAATATAACACACACCTGGGTACCAACCAGCCAGAATTGATTATTGTTAACATTCTGTCAACACATTTTTTAAAAAGTAAATACAGGGCTTCCCTGGTGGCGCAGTGGTTGAGAGCCCGCCTGCCGATGCAGGGGACGCGGGTTCGTGCCCCGGTCCGGGAAGATCCCACGTGCTGCGGAGCGGCTGGGCCCGTGAGCCATGGCCGCTGGGCCTGCGCGTCTGGAGCCTGTGCTCGGCAACGGGAGAGGCCACAGCAGTGAGAGGCCCGCGTACCAGAAAAAAAATAAATAAATAAAAAAAATAAAAAAAAAAAAAAGTAAATACATAATTTCAGATAAAATGAGTTTTCCTTTGTCCTCATTCATAGCCTCATTCTCCCTCCTTTCTCAGAAGCAACCACTGTCACAAATTGAGTGAGTTTTCTTCTGTGCCATGCAAAATACTTTTATATACATGTATATGTATCCATGCAAAATACATAGTTATGTTTTTGTGTCCGTTTTCCCTGAAAGATGGAGCTCTAGAAGGTAAGGATCCCCCCCGCCTGCCTTGTTCACTGTTGCATCCCCATCTTCTGGACAGCACATGGCCCCAAGTAGAGGTGCATAATAAAGATTTATTAAATGAATGAATCTATCAAGAGCTAAATGGACACCGGCTTCTTTGCACAAATCCTGGACGAGGCATCTTCTGGGTGGCTCTGCCTCGTGGGTTTTAATTTCATATCCCACCAAGCAGCAGAACTCCAGAAGGCCCCTCTCCTTTCTACGTCATTCTTTACCAAAAATAGAAGACATATCTTTGGGGAAACTTTATATCTCAAATCTCCCGTAAATGCTAACAATGCAGAAACTCAAGTAAGGTACTTTTTGGGGGTAGCAAATTAGACAGGGCTACCAAGTTGTTGAGATTCTATTGACCAAAGGATTCATTATCTGCCTGTAGAAAAATAATTCTGGGCTTGTGATTTTCCTTATCAGTAGCCGAGTCCTGTGTGGGCCAAAGCCCAGCACTTCAACAGTGACCTCAGCTCACCCCACAGCCCGTGGGGTGTCCTTATGGTCACAGGCAAGTATGCCAAGTCGCTGGATGCCAGTGCCAGGGTTGCTGCCAGAGAATGAATGGGGAATTGCATTCTGAGCTGGTCATTTGCATTTTCAGGATACTATGAGCAAATGCAAGAAAGAGAAGCCACAGCAATGAGGAGCCCGTGCACCGCAACTAAAAAGTAGCCCCCGCTTGCCACAGCTGGAGAAAGCCTGCATGCAGCAGTGAAGACCCACCGTAGCCAAAAATAAATAATTAATGTAAAAGTAAATAAATAACCGAGTGGATGACAGAGGACTTAAAATTGTGTTATTGGCTATCGATGTGTATATTCAACTTGAAATTATTAAAGTAAATCCATTTCTATCATTTGCAAAAAAAAAAAAAAAGTGCAAATAGAAGCCAGCTGCTTTTGTGTGGAGGAATAGATTTCGGTAGAAGTGGGAACGCTCCTTTGTGTCTGTATCTTTTCTTCCCCCAACGCATCGTTTACTAATTTGAGCAAAAAGATCTGTTTCTGCAGCCTGTCTGATTTTTTTAAAAAGCCCTCGTTTTAATGTTCTTAGATTTTCTTCTTCCACAAACAGACCTTTCAGAAAGCATGTTCTAAAATTCAGGCCACATTTTATTTACAGCAAGTTCAAGAGGCACGGCAGCTCTGTGTCAACTCACTTACATCTCCAAATGTAATCCAGAGAAATGTATGTACAAATTACGCACAAATATTTGGCTAGGCTTCAAGAGGGGGATAAATCAGAAGCTTCAAGATCTTATTCATGTGTCTCTTCTATTTATTTTATTTTTCTTGGCAGTGCCATGTTGCTTGGATCTTGGTTCCCCGACTAGGGATTGAACCTGTGGCCCCCTGCAATGGAAGTGAGGCATCCTAACCACTGGACCACCAGGGAATTCCCATCATCTGTGTCTATTTAAATACTCCTCTTTTTAAAGATGGAATCTTATAAACATTAGGAAAATAAGACATACATTTTGATTCATGGAAATAACGTGATGTTTTGAAAAAAATATATATATATTTTTTGGTTAGGGTTTTTACCAAAAAAAACCCCATTACACCCTTATGTCTGGAAGGAGGGTGGAAACCCCCAACTACCTCAAGCCCAGCCCATGAGAACCAGTGGAGATGAGGTTACACTCCTCTGCTGAAAACTGTCCAAAGCTTTCCCAGCATGGCAGGAATAAAATCCTCACTGTACCTATAATCACACACTTAAGTAGTGTATAAAAGGTGCCGGTATTTTTCTAAGCCCTTGACATATATTATTCCACTTAATTAAAGCAACCCTATGAAGTTGATATTAGCCCAGTTTTGCAATTTACAGGTAAGGAAACTGAAGCAATGAGAGGCGTAAGGAAGGTCCTGTATGATATGGCCCCTGACTATCTCTCCGACCTCATCTTTCCTTGTCATGCAACAATCTGGCTGTTCAAGGAACCCTCCAAGCTGGTTCTCCACCTCAGGGCCTTTGCACAGTCTGGCCCCTCTGCTCGGCACACTCTCCTCCCTGATATTCCCAAGTCTGCCTCTGCCTACCTCATTATTTAACTGTCAGCTCAAGTGTCACCTTTCCAGAGGGGTCTCTCCCGAGCCCTTCAGTTGCTTTAGATCATGTTGACCATATAACCGTGTTATTTCTTTACAGGTTATGTATCATCTGTCTCTTCACCAGAAGGTACCATCCAGAGACCAGAGGTTGCCCACAGCTAGTTCAATACTTAGCTATTACAGGAGTTCAAAACGTAGTTATAGAACAAATGACTGGAATCCTTATAATCTTAATTTTAAAAAAACAGTGCAGACCACAACTCCTATTACTAGCACATAAGTTTATATAACAATGTAAACTAACAGGTATGAGGCAAGCAGTAGTGGCACCCTTCTGAAAAGGAAGAAACAGCCCAGAGTGGTTATGATGACTTACAGCCACCCAGCAATTCAGCGGCAGAGCCCAGGTGTCCTGACTTCTACCCGACTGTGTTTCCCATGGCCTGACCGTGGCAGAAGCTGGGGAGATGCTCACTGATCTCGGTTCCTTTCCCCAGGCACACAGGAAGTTGACATGCTCCAGCCTGCACTGCACTTAGGTTGGGGCCAGGTGCCTGGGTCCTGGTCAGTGGGATGCAGGTGAAGTGAGGTATCCACGTCCAGGCTGAGCCATAAAAGCCCTCTGCACAATCCTTTCAGAGTTCTCTTTTTGCTCTAAGGAGGGGACTCAAGGGAGGAAACAGGAAGGTTCTAGGAGATGGCAGAGCCACACAGGAGCTAATGCTCAAAGGAGAGTTGCCCGGGACAGCCATCCAACTGCACTGGACTGTGACATGAGCAAGAAATTACCCTTCGTTCAGACTCACAAACATAGAGAACAGACTTGTGGCTGCCAAGGGGGAGGTGGGGTGGGGGAACGATGGATTGAGAGTTTAGGGTTAGCAGATGCAAGCTAGTATATACAGGATGGATAAACAACAAGTTACTCCTGTATAGCACAGGGAACTATATTCAATAGCTTGTGATAAACCATAATGGAAAAGAATACGAAAGAGAACGTATATATATGTATAACTGAATCACTTTGCTGTACAGCAGAAATGAACACAACATTGTAAATCAACTACACCTGAATAAAATAAAGAAAAAAAAAAAGAAATAACCGTTTGGGGCTTCCCTGGTGACGCAGTGGTTAAGAATCCACTAGCAAATGCAGGGGACATGGGTTCGAGCCCTGGTCTGGGAAGATCCCACATGCTGCAGAGCAACTAAGCCTGTGTGCCGTAACTACTGAGCCTGGACTCTAGAGCTCAAGAACTACAACAACTGAAGCCCACGCACCTAGAGCCCGTGCTCCGCAACAAGAGAAGCCACCACAATGAGAAGCCCGCGCACCGCAATGAAGAGTAGCCCCCGCTCGCCGCAACTAGAGAAAGCCCGTGTGCAGCAACGAAGACCCAACGCAGCCAAAAATAAATAAAATGAATAAATTTATAAAAGAAATAACCGTTTGTTGTGTCAGGCCATTGAGATTTGGGGGGCTGTTTGGTACAGCTTTACACTTTGGGTTAATGATCCTGATTGACACATGGATAGTGACACGTGCCAGTTGTCCTGACCCAGCAGCTCGGTGACAGGCAACTGTGGAGATATCTTTGTTGTTTTTTGGTGCCTATAAGTTCCATATGAATCAGCATTGTAATATGGCCACCAAGAAGCGGACATGGTCTCAGGCTGTGTGAATGGGAGGGGAGGTGACAGACGATTTGAAGCAGTCAGAAAAGAGTGAATTCAGAGGCATCACCGAGGTACGTGCTGTAAATTCAATGGCTCCTGCAAAGTCTAACTGGCTCCTCTGGCACCACCGTCGTGACCCCTGACGCCTTTATCTGTGGCTGGGCAGTGAAGGAGAGAAGACAGTCAGCAGCCATGGGTACTGCTCGAGATGGGAAAAGAAATGGGTCTTCTGATGGAAGACCTGGCTGTGGAATGAACAAGAAGCTGGTCATGCATCCTAAGCCTGAGGGTGAAGATGGAAAAACCAGAGAGGAGAAGGTGGCTCCTGCAGGGCCACTCAAGTCTGCCACGGGAAAATGCAGATGGGAAAAATGTGAAGGCACAACAAAGCAGCACCCAGGGCAACAGGAACTCTGAGGAAAGTCCAGCCAGGATGGGGAGACAGGCAATTGGGCAAAAAGCTACTCCTTTAGATTTTGCCTGGGGGAGGAGAAAAAGTCAGGTTTAAATGTAGAGCATTCTGTATAGCTGATTCACTTTGTTACAAAGCGGAAACTAACACACCATTGTAAAGCAATTATACTCCAATAAAGATGTTAAAAAATATATATATATATAAGTAACATATATAGAAATTTTTTAAAATGTAGAGTATTCCTTTTTTTAAAAACTGAAGTAATTTTATTTATTTTTACTTTTTATTGAAGTATAACTGATTTACAATGTTGTGTTAGTTTCAGGTGTACAGCAAAGTGATTCAGTTATACATATACATATATCCATTCTTTTTCAGATTCTTTTCCATTGTAAGTTATTACAAAATATTGACTATAGTTCCCTGTGCTATACAGTAGGTTCTTGTTGTTTACCTATTTTATATATAGTAGTGTGTGTATGTTAATCCCAAACTCCTAATTTATCCCTCTCCCCCTTCCCCTTTGGTAACCATTAGTTTGTTTTCTGTGTCTGTGGATCTATTTCTGTTTTGTTTATAAGTTCATTTGTATCTCTTTTTTTTTTAAGATTCTACATATAAGTGATATATGGTATTTGCCTTTCTCTGTCTGACTTACTTCACTTAGGATAATCTCTAGGCCCATCCATCTTGCTGCAAATGGCTATATATCATCCTTTTTTATGGCTGAGTATTATCCCATTGTATATATGTACCATATCTTCTTTATCCATTCCTCTGTGGACAGACATTTAGGTTGCTTCCATGGCTTGGCTATTGTCAACAGTGCTGCAATGAACATTGGGGTGCATGCAAATTATGGTTTTCTACAGATATATGCCCAGGAATGGGATTGCAGGATCATATGGTAGCTCTATTTTTAGTTTTTTAAGGAACCTCCATACTGCTCACATCTTTTCACAGATGTGCCTCTTCTGCTTTTCCTGTGGCTCATGGTATCACTAGGACCCTACCATAGATGTAAGTGATGACAAATCTGGGCAAGTTATGCATTAGTCATCACTTTTCCTGAGAACTGGAAATTCACTACTTAATTTTTCACTACACATGAGCTGTCTTTTTAGCTATTTGTTCTTGAAAGGGTTTACTGCAAAATAAAAAAGCATTACCCAACAATAAAATAAAAAAGCACTACCATACAATAAATTATTGATTTATAAAATAAAGAGCTGTAGATTTATACCAAGCCATAAATAACGAAACCACTCTAGCAAGAACACTCAGACTGTTTTACAGCAGGACAGCTCAGCCTCCTTTCCCCAGCGTATATTTCACGTACAATGAACCTATACTTCCCATGTTGTCCATTGAACCAGCCAACTGGTAGCCTGGTGGCTTTGTGTGTCTCACTGGTCACAGCACCAACCACAGCACTGGTGCCACCTGGCTTCTGGGACCAGAAGCATCAAACACTCATCCCTCTACCACCCAAGAGTGGAAGGAGTGGCTGAACCCAGTGGCTAAAGCCCAAGCTATTTCACGTGATTAGTGGGTGTCTTGAATGCTGTCCTTGAAAGGTCTTAGCTGTGTTGGGAAAAAAGAGACAAGTTTGCACTGGTTGTCTTTCACATTTAACCACATGCTGAAGAGAGAACTCTGCCTACTGCATAAGTGTACGATGCCCTTCTAGACAGACCATGGCAGAAGATGGAAGCACAAAGGGAGGCTCTACCAAACCCATCTTGCATTATTTTAAAGCAACTCTCAGGAGTAATATTTCTTTTAAAATAATAAAAAATCCATGACAAATGTTAAATCACATGAGATGTCCTGAATGACAGGTACACATCGGAACTGTCCAGGACAAATGAGGACGCCTGGCTATCCTGGCCGCAGGGCATCTGGGTCCCTCCTCTAAAATTAGAAGCTGCCCCAGTAAAAACCATAGGTTGAGTAAATGAAGAGCTGCTGAATGGATAAAAGAATGAAAGAATAGCTTCCTGTAACCTGCAGAATGAAGTCCAAACTCCTTACAGTAATGCTGTGTGAGGCCCACCCCTCTGACATTCTGGTCTCATCTTTACCCAGCCCTTCGTATCTTGGGCTCGAATCTCCCCATCCTCGAAAATAGCCCCTTTCCATTCCCACCTCTATGAGATCACATGCATAACCCCTGCCTGGAATCTTCTCTCCCCATCTCAGTCTATCGACTGCCACCCCGATTTCAAAGTCTGGGCCAAATGCACCTTCTCTAGGAACCCACCAGCCTCCCACTGCTTGACCAATGTCCACACTCAGGGGGGTGTTATCTTCCCTCTTTCCGCTCCCAGAGCCCACTGTTCTACCATTCTCCCCTCTCTTTCGGTAGATCCCTCAGCATCTACGGGGCCCACAGGGGCCCACAGGGTCTGGGGTGTGTGCTCTGTCTCCAGGTGGGCTGTGAACCTTTCAGGGGCAGGACTGCTCCATTCTGATTCATCTGAGTCTGAACCCACAGGCAGCTGGAGTCCAGGCATCAAAAAAAATGCAGGAAAGGTGAGGATGGAGTTGGGGAAGAGTTTTCTATCTTCATTTTAGTCTCAGATCTGCGAACAGTTTGGGGACTTTCTACGCCATTTATCATGCCATGTGCCATCTATGCCATAAATAATAGCAGCTGGCACAGTGACACATATCCAGGTGGAGAAAACATAAACTCCGAGGGTCCCCGTGACACAGAACCTGGCAGTGCCTCCCTGGATCAAGTTAGGGCTCCATTAAGACATGTTAGAGAAGGAGATTGTAAAAACACCACCCATCCCAAGCAGTCTGGTTTGCTATAATCTCTCAATCTGCATATGATGGATTATAACTTTTTTAAAGAAAGGATAGTCATTGCTTTTTCTTAGCTGTGTTTCATGATAAAAGACTGCAGATAGGTCATAGAATTAAATCTAGCCAATTTCTTCACACCTTCAAAAAATAGAACAAAGTACTTAAGTCATTTTAGGATATATTTTCAATTCCCCAGAAGCTGTCAGCATGAGTTAATCCAGAATGGGATAAACATGATTGGTGGAGATTCATGGAGAAAAAGTATCCCTGCCCTAAGCCACTGGTCTGTGTCATCTGACAGCTAGGCTTAAGGGTAACAGACATAGAAGCCAGGGTTGTCTTTTGCTAGCCAGGGGCCCTTGGGTCATACAGAACCCGTGTTTTCTCCTTAATGACACGTGGGTGTAATTTTTTTTGAAAGCTTTTATAGGATAGCACTGATTTCTATGTGATGACCTAAGAAAAAAATCTGAAATGATATTTTCAAGAAAATCCTTTTGTAATCTGTGATGTCATCTGAAGAATCTGTAATGGCCCTGGAACACAAAATTCTACTATTTTACTAGGAATGAAAGAGAAAGCCTTTCCCTTCTGGGATAAGAGAAGTCACAGGAAGGTAATAAACACATTCCAAGCAGAACAGATGCGAATGTGAGCATCCAATGTTCTCCTGAAGGAGTAAGAAACAGGGTTCGTGTGGCCGCATTAGGTTGTTACAAGAAAGAACTCAAATTGTTTTTAAACCTAATTCTTTTGTCCAAAAAAATCATAGTTTATAACTTAAAATAGCACTACAAGGCTTTAACGGAAAATAACAGCCCTGCCCCTCTTCCCATCCCTGATTCCTCAGGGATAACCAATTTAACTCTTTCGACTGTTTTATCTGGCATTTACCTCCTTGCTTCTTAACAAAATGCTTGTGCTTCTATTTCTTTTTTTTTTAACATCTTTATTGGGGTATAATTGCTTATTTCTTGATTTATGCTTTTAAATCTCTATCTCTTAACTTACTACTATTTCCCCTCTTCCCCCATGAAGATTCTGGTTAAATCAATATTTAGGATTTCCAGTACTCCGACCACATAAATATTATTCACTGTTGAATTAAGTTGTTACATTTCTTGCACAATTTTTTGTTTTTCTTAGGGCTAATTTATTGCCTTGTTCTTTAAGCGTCCTTTGTTTTCCACGTGCTTGTCACTCAAACCCCTCTCAGTAATCGTCAGCCGCAGGTGTTTTATCAGTTCCATTTTCCTCTTCGAAATATTGATTCTGGAGCCTTCCACCCTCCTGCCCTCTATCTCTCTGGTCTGGTCTGGTTACTCTCAAGTCCTGCTGCACAGCTGTTAGGCTGGGATTTTGCTTAGCCATTAACTCAGGAAATCCCCATGGGGCTCCTATGTCTTCTTTCTTGATTGCTTTATTCCTTCATTTTTCTGGAGCTCATCCTCTTGTAGTTTTCTTACAAAGGGTATACAGAGATAAAGAGTTTCAGATCTTCCATTTCTAAAGATGTGTTGGGAATTCCCTGGCGGTCCAGTGGTTAGGGCTCAGCGCTCTCACTGCCGAGGGCCTGGGTTCGATCCGTGGTCAAGGAACTAAAATTCCACAAGCCGCATGGTGTGGCCAAAAAAAAAACCACCCCAAAAGAAACAAAGAAACAAAAAAATAACGCCTTAATTCTGTGCTCACATTTGTCTGACAGGGTATAGCATTATAGCCTAAAAATAATTTTCATTAGAATTTTAAAGGCATTGTTCCACTGACTTCTAGCTTCCAATAAACTAATGTTCCTTTCCCTTTCTACGTGATTTCCGCCCCCTCCAGAAGCTTGCAGGATTTTCTCGTCTAAGTTTAATAAAGATGTGCCTTGGTGTTTATCTTTTTCATTCATTGTGCTGAGTATTAGTTCTTTGATAATTCCCTCCCTTTTGTATTCTCTGTTCTATTTTTCTAGAACTCTCCTTAGTCAGATGGGGCTTCCTGGATCCTCTAATTTTCTTACCTTTTCTCTCTAATATTTTGCTTTCTGAGTGTCTTCTTCAAGTTTATCTTCCAGCCCTCTATCAATTTAAAAATTAATAGAAATTAATTTTTCATTTCTACCAAATTATTAATTTCCAAGAGTGTTTAACTTATTTTTTCTTTTTTTTTTTTTAAGCATCCTGCTTTTATTTTACGTGAACAATATCCTTTTTGATCTCTCTGAGGAGAACAATATTCATTTTGAAATTTTCTTCTGCTCTCTGCATTGTCTCTGTTTCCTTGGAGTTTTTTGGTTTCTGTCTGTTTGGGCTCCACTCTTTCAGGTAAGAGCCTTTCCTCAAATGTCTGGGAACCCTCGACTGAGGTGAGGCAGATGGGAAGCTCTGTGGCAGGGCTAGTCACCACAGCGTGACTGGGGACAGACTGGCTTTTTCCCGGGGTCTCCCAAAAGTCAGTGTCTGGAGGTCCTTCCCTTGGGGCTGTTCATTTTCGCTGAGATCCTTCAATGTCTTGTCCGAGGGGTAAAGGCTTTGCTGCAGCTTTCATGAGAGAAGCAGAAGGAAAGGGGATTGGGAGGACCTCCCCAACAGCCTGGCCCCTTATGCTGGAACTGCAGTTCCCAAGTCCAGAACCTCTCTGGTTCCCAGAGAAGAAGCCCTGCCATGATGGAGGGCAACAGGGAAGGGAGGCAGCCCCCCTGCTGCTGGGAGTGGGGGAGGGAACCTGAGAGGTTAACTGCTCTTAAAAGGCTTTCAAACATAACTCCAATTTATAACCTCCCCTGCTCCATTGCCTTCCAGGAAACCTGGTGCCTCCAATTCCGTGGCAGGGATTCCGTGGCACAAATCAGCTTGCTCCTCGGTGGCAGCGTCCCCTCGCCTCTGAAAGTCACGATTTCATTCTCTCTCCTTTGTTAATTCAGTTACCGTTGGCCATCTGCTTTCTTATCCTCCAAAATTTTGTTGGTATCTCTCACATACTGTTAGTACCATTCCAGTTCCCTTTGTATTTGTGGGTTTAAATTTTTAAATTTCCTTACTGTAATTTTGGTGGGATCTTGAGAGGGGGCAGATATAAGCACATGTGTTTAATCTACCATGCTTAACCAGAGGTCACTAAGGTGATTTTTATTAAGAAGTAATAAGAATGATATGACACTATAGTCTTAGGTTACTTGTAAGAGTATGTTAGGTATAACATTATAAAATTATGTACAAGAGTACATTTAAAAAAGAAAAGCCAGATTCTGTTAGGCACTTATCAAATACCAAGAATTATGCTAGATGCTACGGAGTAGCGGTCCCCAATCTTTTTGGCACCAGGGGCCGGTTTCATGGAAGACAGTTCTTCCACGGACCGGGGAGGGGAGGAGGTGGGGGATGGTTCAGGCGGTGACGCGAGCAATGGGGAGCGGCAGATGGAGCTTCACTCGCTCGCCCGCAGCTCACCTCCTGCTGTGCGGCCCGGGTCCTAACAGGCCGCGGACCGGTACCTGTCCATGGCCCAGGGTTTGGGGACCCCTGCTATGGAGGACTCAAAAGAACTAAAAGACAGCTACGTTACCATTTTTTAATGGCTTTATTCTAATGTATGCCTGTACCATAATTTACAGAAACAATTACATATTTTTCTGCTTTTAGTATGTTTCTAATTTTTCATTACTATAAATAATGCTATTATAATCACAATAATATAAGGCTTCTTGTGCGTAAGGGAATATTTCTGTAGGATGAATTCCTAGAAACGGATTTGCTAAGTCAAGGAGTATGGGCATTTTAGAGGATTACAGACTAGACCCAGGAGACGCTGAATTAATTCACAGTCCCACGTTTCACACCCTCAACTACACAGATGCTGTCAAGACATGTCAATCTGGTAGGCAAAAAACTGACATTTTGTTGTTGTTTTAATTTCACAGTGAGCATCTGCAGCGGAAAGCTGGGTTCACTTAAGGTGGTGGGGACGAGAGGGGGGATGGCAGGGAGGAGAAGCTTCCCTAAAGATGACCTCGAGGCTTCAATCCCCGCAGGCACCATCCACATTAGAAGGACCGTGAGAAGGAGAGAACGGTTTTGTGTTGTTTTGTTTTAGAGGAAAGCAGGGTGGAGGGACAGAGGGTGTAATAAGTTTGCTTTTGGCAAGTTTAAGATATTAGAGGTATATGTTTCAGTATCAAAAGGCAGCTGGAACAATGGCTGGAGGGAGGGGAACGAGTTTAAAAGGTGTAGTTCTAGACATAGAGAACAAATGTATGGATACCAAGGGGGAAAGGGGGTGGGATGAATTGGGAGATTGAGATGACATATACACACGATGGATACTATGTATAAAATAGATAACTAATGAGAAACTACTGTATAGCACAGGGAACTCTACTCAGTGCTCTGTAGTGACCCAAATGGGAAGGAAGTCCAAAAAAGAGGGGTTATATGTATACATACAGCTGATTCACTTTGCTGTACAGCAGAAACTGACACAGCAGTGTAAAGCAACTATACTCCAATTAAAAAAAAAAAAAGGTGTAGTTCTGTCAGGAAAGAGGACGTGGAAAACTTTTACAAGAGAAAACACAATCTGAGGCCAGAGATGACTCTTACTGTAGCCAGATGCCTCCCAAATGCGGAGCCATAAGGAGAGGGTAAGAGAGAAAGAGGGTGTGTGTGGGGCTCAGAGATGCCAGAAGCCACAACCCAAAGGGCACATCCTGGGGACGGCGGTGAGCAGTGTAAACAAAGGCGGCACCTCCATTATTTCCACAACTGTCTTCCCAAGACCAACAACCTAGCTAACTCTGCTTATAAATTCTCCTCCCCTCAGATCCCCAGCCCCCAAGGAAACTTTTCAAAAAACGTAAATGAAATTAAAAACAAAAGAAAAATGGATAAACTAACGTGCTATTTAAGAAAAACCTCAGGATTCCCAAAGGAGAGTTTAGTCAGCAGGAGAAAAGACGCTGAACCCTTCTGCTCACATGGTGTGACATTTAAATTAAATGTTCTGTGACAACACATTTAGGAAAAATCATAAAAAGAAGACACTCGTGGATGGGAAGAACAACATTGGAGAGAGGCTCAGAACAAACTCACTAGTTCAGACTGCCTGTAACTGGCACAGATGGCTTGAAAAGTCACAGCAGGGCAGGGGTCATTACGTTCAAACGTGGCCTGGCATGATGTTCTCCTCCACCTCCATGCTGTCCCCTGTCTGTTCTTGTTTCTTCAGCTGCAAACCTTAGGCTTATTCATAAAGTGAGAAGACCCAAGTTTCACCAAGCACCCTTTCCTCAAAGCCCCTGGCTGCCCTAGAGTGTGGGCTGATGTTGAGGGGAGGTGTTATCTTGTGGGTTTTCAGTTCAAGAAAATGATTCCTTTTTTTTGGCCGTGTGGCATGCTGGATCTTAGTTCCCTGACCAGGGATCAAACCCGCGCTCCCTGCAGTGGAAGCGTGGAGTCCTAGCCACTGGACCGCCAGGGAAGTCCAAGAAAGTGATTCTTAAAACCAAAGTCCTATAATGCCAGACACGGCAGTTCTGCTTGTATCATTCCCCACTTGGCCACAAGTGTCAGGTAGGGTCTTGGTGTTTCCTTAATATCTCAGACCCCATTCAGGCCAAAATGTTCCAATCCTAAAACACTTAAAAAAAAAAAAAAAAACTTCACTGAGGTAAAAATTACAAACCATACAACTCATTCATTTTAAGTGTACATTTCAATGATTTTTAGTAAATTTTTACAGTTGGGCAGCTGTCATCACAATCCAATTTTTTATATATAAATCTTATTTTACTTTTTAATTTCATTTCATTTTTAATTTAAAAAAATTTTTTGGCCGTGCCACATGGCTTGCGGGATCTCAGTCCCCAGACCAGGGATTGAACCCGGGCCATGGAAGTGAAAGCGCCAAATCCTAACCACTGGACCACCAGGAAACTCCCTCACAATCCGATTTTTGAACACTTCCATCACTCCTCAAGCCCATTCAGTCATTCCTCATTCTCATGCCCAGCCTCAGACAACCACTAATCTCTATAGATTTGCTTTTTTTCCAGATATTTCATATCAATGGAATTATATAACTTGTGGTCTCCCGCATCTGGCTTCTCTCACTTAGCATAGCGTCTTTGAAGTTCATCCATGTTGTAGCATAAATTAGTACTTCATTCCTTTTTATGGGTAAGTAATATTCCATTGTATGACATAACACATATTATTTATCCACTCATTGGTTGATGGATATTTGAGATGTACTTACTTTTTGGCTATTGTTAACAATGTTTTTACGAACATATTTGTGCAAAATTTTATGTGGATGTGTGTTTTCATTTTTCTTGCACCTGAGAGTGCAATTGCTGGATCATGTAGTAAATGTCTAACTTTAAAAGAATCTGTTTCCTAAAGTGGCTGCACTATTTTACATTCTTACCATCAGTGTACAAAAGTTACAATTTCTCCACATCTTCAACAGCACTTATTATTCTGTTTTTTGATGATAGTCATCCTAGTGGAGGTGAAGTGGTATCTCATTGTGGTTTGGGGCTGCATTTCCCTAATGACTAATGATGCTGAACATCTCTTCATGTGCTTATTGGCTGTTCATATATCTTCTTTGGTGAAATGTCCATTCAAATCTTTTGCCCATTGTTTTTTTTTTTTTAATTGTCAACCCTAATTTCAAATTATAAATAGAAAGAAAAGCATCAAAACTTGTAATAAAGATGAGCATCTGAGTCACACCGCAAAATCTGGTTTCGCACATCGACTTCATGCCAAGAGGGAGGGGCAAGTCACCCCTAACAAGTTTGTTCGATGAAGTTACTCTCCACAAAAGAACTGTGAGTTGACAACAGTATCCTTCAAAGAATGCATTGGTTAAGAACACTGGTTTCTCACCTTAATTTCTCAAACCGCAACAATTTCTACAAAACATGTTGGAAAAACTGGAAATCCACACAGAAAAATATGAAGCTTGACTCCCACCTCACACCATACACAAATTAATTTGAGATGGATCACAGACATAAGTGCAAAAGCTAAACCTACAAACTTCTAGAAGAAAATATAGTAGAGTATCTTTACAACCCTGGGTAGCAAGAAAGTACTAACTATAAGAGTAAACACTGATAAATGGATTTCAAAAATTTTTAAATTTCTGGGCATCCAAAGAAACTCATAAAATGAGTAGATAAACCACAGATGGTAAGAAAATATTTGCAATACGTATATCTAACAAATAACTTATATTCAGAATAAATAGAGAACTCCTATAACTTAATGATAAAATACAAATAATCCAATAAGAAACATGGGCACAAGACCTGAACAGGCATTTCATAAAGAAAGACCAATATGCACATGAAAAGCTTTCAACCTCATTAGTCATCAGAAAAATGCAAACTAAAATCACAAATGAGACTTTACTATAACATCCTCCAGAATAACTAAGATTAGAAAGACTGATGATCATCTAAGGTTTATCTATGGTGCTGCTCCAGAGCTCATCACGTTTTCACTCCAAAAGACCCTGAACTAGAGATTCAATATGGGTTCCAATGCCGTGTGGCTGACAGAGTCTTGGTGCTCCAGCCAGGTGTCAGGCCTGAACCTCTGAGGTGGGAGAGCCGAGTTCAGGAAACTGGCCCACCGGAGACCTCCTGGCCTCATGTAATATCAAATGGCCAAAGCCCTGTCAGAGATCTCCATCTCAACGCTAAGACCCAGTTCCACTCAACGACGAGTAAGCTACAGTTCTGGACAGCCTATGTCAAACAACAAGCAAGACAGGAACACAATCCCACCCATTAGCAGAGACGCTGCCTAAAATCATAATAAGTTCACAGACACCCCAAAACACACCACCAGACGCAGTCCTGCCACCAGAAAAACAAGATCCACCCTCATCCATCAGAACACAGGCACGAGTTCCCTCCACCAGGAAGCCTACACAACCTGCTGAACCAACCTTACCCACTGGGGGCAGACACCAAAAACAATGGGAACTATGAACCTGCACCCTGCGAAAAGGAGACATTAAACACAGTAAGTTATGCAAAATGAGAAGACAGAGAAATACACAGCAGATGAAGGAGCAAGGTAAAAACCCACCAGACCAAACAAATGAAGAAGAAATAGGCAGTCTACCTGAAAAAGAATTCAGAGTAATGATAGTGAAGATCCAAAATCTTGTAAATGGAATAGAGAAAATACAACAAACGTTTACCAAGGACGAAGAAGAACTAAAGAGCAAACAAACAATGATGAACAACACAATAAATGAAATTAAAAGTTCTCTAGAAGGAATCAGTAGCACAATAACTGAGGCAGAAGAACGCATAAGTGACGTGGAAGATAAAATAGAGGAAATAACTACTGCAGAGCAGAATAAAGAAAAAAGAATGAAAAGAATTGAGGACAGTCTTAGAGACCTCTGGGACAACATTAAAAGCACCAACATTCGAATTATAGGTGTCCCAGAAGAAGAAGAGAAAAAGAAAGGGACTGAGAAAATATTTGAAGAGATTATAGTTGAAAATTTCCCTAATATGGGAAAGGAAACAGTCAATCAAGTCCAGGAAGCGCAGAGAGTCCCATACAGGATAAATCCAAGGAGAAACAGGCCAAGACACATATTAATCAAACTATCAAAAATTAAATACAAAGAAAACATATTAAAAGCAGCAAGGGAAGAGCAACAAATAACATACAACGGAATCCTCATAAGGTTAACAGCTGATCTTTCAGGAGAAACCCTGCAAGCCAGAAGGGACTGGCAGGACATATTTAAAGTGATGAAAGAGAAAAACCTACAAAAAAGGTTACTCTACCCAGCAAGGATCTCATTCAGATTTGATGGAGAAATTAAAACCTTTACAGACAAACAAAGGCTAAGAGAATTCAGCACCACCAAACCAGCTTTACAACAAATGCTAAAGGAACTTCTCTAGGCAGGAAACAAAAGAGAAGGAAAAGACCTACAATAACAAACCTAAAACAATTTAAAAAGCAGTAAAAGGAACACACATATCGATAACTACCTTAAATGTAAATGGATTAAATGTGCTTACCAAAAGAGACAGACTGGCTGAATGGATACAAAAACAAGACCGATATATATGCTGTCTACAAGAGACCCACTTCAGACCTAGGGACACATACAGACTGAAAGTGAGGGGATGGAAAAAGATATTCCATGCAAATGGAAAGCAAAAGAAAGCTGGAGTAGCAATTCTCAAATCAGACAAAATAAACTTTAAAATAAAGACTATTACAAGAGACAAAGAAGGACACTACATAGTGATCAAAGGATCAATCCAAGAAGAAGATATAACAATTGTAAATATTTATGCACTCAATATAGGAGCACCTCAATACTTAAGGCAAATGCTAAGAGCCATAAAAGGGGAAATCGACAGTAACAAAATCATAGTAGGGGACTTTAACGCCTCACTTTCACCAATGGACAGATCATCCAAAATGAAAATGAATAAGGAAACAGACACTTTAAATCACACATTAAACAAGATGGCCTTAATTGATATTTATAGGACATTCCATCCAAAAGCAACAGAATACACTTTCTTCTCCAGTGCTCATGGAACATTCTGCAGGATGGACCATATCCTGGGTCACAAATCAAGCCTTGGTAAATTTAAGAAAATTGAAGTTGTATCAAGTATCTTTTCTGACCACAATGCTATGAGACTAGATATCAATTACAGGAGAAAATCTGTAAAAATTACAAACACATGGAGGCTAAACAATACCCTACTAAATAACCAAGAGATCACTGAAGAAATCAAAGAGGAAATCAAAAAATACCTAGAAACAAATGACAATGAAAACAGGATGACCCAAACCCTATGGGATGCAGCAAAAGCAGTTCTAAAAGGGAAGTTTATAGCAATACAATCCTACCTCAAGAAACATCTCAAATAAACAACCTAACCTTACACCTAAAGCAATTAGAGAAAGAAGAAGAAAAAAACCCCAAGGTTAGCAGAAGGAAAGAAATCATAAGGATCAGATCAGAAATAAATGAAAAAGAAATGAAGGAAATAATAGCTAAGATCAATAAAACTAAAAGCTGGTTCTTTGAGAAGATAAACAAAATTGATAAACCACTAGCAGACTCATCAAGAAAAAAAGGGAGAAGACTCAAATCAATAGAATTAGAAATGAAAAAGGAGAAGTAACAACTGACACTGCAGAAATACAAACGATCATGAGAGATTACTACAAACAACTATTTGCCAGTAAAATTGACAACCTGGAAGAAATGGACAAATTCTTAGAAAAGCACAACCTCCCGAGACTGAACCAGGAAGAAACAGAAAATATAAACAGACCAATCTCAAGCACTGAAATTGAAAATGTGATTAAAAATCTTCCAACAGGGGCTTCCCTGGTGGCAGAGTGGTTGAGAGTCTGCCTGCCGATGCACCGGACAGGGGTTCGTGCCTGGGTCCGGGAAGATCCCACATGCCGTGGAGCGGCTAAGCCCGTGAGCCATGGCCCCTGAGCCTGCACGTACGGAGCCTGTGCTCCAAAACGGTAGAGGCCACAGCAGTGAGGGGCCCGTGTACTGCAAAAAAAAAAAAAAAAATCTTCCAACAAACAAAAGCCCAAGACCAGATGGATTCACAGGCGAATTCTATCAAACATTTAGAGAAGAGCTAACACCTATCCTTCTCAAACTTTTCCAAAATATAGCAGAGGGAGGAACACTCCCAAACTCATTCCACGAGGCCACCATCACCCTGATACCAAAACCAGACAAAGATACTACAAAAAAAGAAAATTACACACCAATATCACTGATGAATATAGATGCAAAAATCCTCACAAAATACTAGCAAACAGAATCCAACAACACATTAAAAGGATCATACACCATGATCAAGTGGGATTTATCCCAGGGATGAAAGGATTCTTCAATTTACGCAAATCAATCAATGTGATACACCACATTAACAAAACAAATGTGATACACCACATTAACAAATTGAAGAATAAAAACCATATGATCATCTCAATACATGCAGAAAAGCTTTTGACAACATTCAACAGCCATTTATGATAAAAACTCTCCCGAAAGTGGGCATAGAGGGAACCTACCTCAACGTAATAAAGGCCACATACGACAAACCCACAGCAAACATCATTCTCAATGGTGAAGAACTGAAAGCATTTCCTCTAAGATCAGGAAAAAGACAAGGATGTCCACGCTCACCACTATTATTCAAAATAGTTTTGGAAGTCCTAGCCACGGCAATCAGAGAAGGAAAAGAAAGGAATACAAATTGGAAAAGAAGAAGTAAAACTGTCACTGTTTGCAGATGACATGATACTATACAGAGAGAATCCTAAACATGCCACCAGAAAACTACTAGAGCTGGTCAATGAATTTGGTAAAGTTGCAGGATACAAAATTAATGCACAGAAATCTCTTGCATTCCTATACGCTAATAATGAAAAATTTGAAAGAGAAATCAAGGAAACTCCCATTTACCATTGCAACAAAAAGAATAAAATACCTAGGAATACACTTACCTAAGGAGATTAAAGACCTGTATGCAGAAAACTGTAAGACACTGATGAAAGAAGTCAAACAGGATACAAACAGATGCAGAGATATACCATGTTCTTGGATTGGAAGAATCAACATTGTGAAAATGACTATACTACCCAAAGCAATCTACAAATTCAATGCAATCCCTATCAAACTACCAATGGCATATTTCACAGAACTAGAACAAAAAATTTCACAATTTGTATGGAAACACAAAAGACCCCGAATAGCCAAAGCAATCTTGAGAAAGAAAAACAGAGCTGGAGGAATCAGGCTCCCTGACTTTAGCCTATACTACAAAGCTACAGTAATCAAGACAGTATGATACTGGCACAAAAACAGAAATATAGATCAATGGAACAGGATAGAAAGCCCATAGATAAACCCACACACATATGGTCACCTTATTTTTGATAAAGGAGACAAGAATATACAATGGAGAAAAGACAGTATCTTCAGTAAGTGGTGCTGGGGAAACTGGACAGCTACATGTAAATGAATGAAATTAGAACACTTCCTAACACCATACACAAAAATAAACGCAAAATGGATTAAAGACCTAAATGTAAGGCCAGACACTGTAAAACTCTTAGAGGAAAACACAGGCAGAACACTCTGTTACATAAATCACAGCAAGATCCTTTTTGACCTACCTCCCAGAGAAATGGAAATGGAAACAAAAATAAACAAATGGGATCTAATGAAACTTAAAAGCTTTTCCACAGCAAAGGAAACAAGTCAAAAAGACAGCCCTCAGAATGGGAGAAAATATTTGCAAATGAAGCAACTGACAGAGGATTAATCTCCAAAATATACAGGCAGCTCATGTAGCTCAATATCAAAAAACAAACAACCCAATCCAAAAATGGGCAGAAGATGTAAATAGACATTTCTCCAAAGAAGATATACAGACTGCCAACAAACACATGAAAGGATGCTCAACATCACTAATCATTAGAATAATGCAAATCAAAACTACAATGAGGTATCACCTCACACCGGTCAGAATGGCTATCATCAAGAAATCTACAAATAATAAATGCTGGAGAGGATGTGGAGAAAAGGGAACCCTCTTGCACTGTTGGTGGGAATGTTAATTGATACAGCCACTATGGAGAACAGTATGGAGGTTCCTTAAAAAACTACACATAGAACTACCATATGACCCAGCAATCCCACTACTGGGCATCTACCCTGAGAAAACCATCATTTAAAAAGAGTCATGTTTCACAATGTTCATTGCAGCTCTATTTATAATAGCCAGGACATGGAAGCAACCTAAGTGTCCACCAACAGATGAATGGATAAAGAAGTTGTGGCACATATATATAATGGAATATTAGTCAGCCATAAAAAGAAACTAAATTGAGTTATTTCTAGTGAGGTGGATGGACCTAGAGACTGTCATACAGAGTGAAGTAAGTCAGAAAGAGAAAAACAAATACTGCATGCTAACACATATATACGGAATCTAAAAAAATAAAGGTTCTGATGAACATAGGGGCAGGACAGGAATAAAGATGCAGACGTAGAGAATGGACTTGAGGACATGGGGAGGGGGAAGGGTAAGCTGGGACAACGCGAGAGAGTGTCGTGGACATATATACACTACCAAATGTAAAACAGATAGCTAGTGCAAAGCAGCTGCATGGCACAGGGAGATCAGCTCAGTGCTTTGTGTCCACCTAGAGGGGTGGGATAGGGAGGGTGGGAGGGAGATGCAAGAGGGAGGAGATATGGGAATATATGTTTATGTATAGCTGATTCACTTTGTTATACAGCAGAAACTAACACACCATTTTAAAGCAATTATACTCCAATAAAGTTGTTTAAAAAAATAATAAATGAAATGAAAGATTGATGATGATATCAAATGCTAGAATGTGGAGCACACAGAACTTTCTGCCATTGCTGGTGGGAGTGTAAAAGGGTCACCACTTTGGCAGTTTCCTATGAAGTTACATGTGTACCTATCCCATGACTCATGAATTCTACTGCTAGGTAGCTGCACAAGAGAAAAGAAAACACATATGCATTGAAAGGCCCTACAGAAAAAGTTCACAGCAGCTTTATTCATAATAGCCCAAATGCCCATCAACAGGAGAATGGATAAACAAACCGTGTACTCATACAATGGAATGATATTTAGCAATAAAAGAAACAAGCTACTGACACAACAGTATTGATAAATCCAAAAACATTATGCTGAGTAAATTCTGAAGAAGAAAAAAGAGTGCTTTCCAAATTATTCCATTTTAATGAAGTTCTAGGACAAGAAAAACTAATCTATGGTGCTCGTACTGTGGAGGGATGTTGAATTGTCTGGGAAGGAGTGAGAGCGAAGGTTCTGGGTACTGGAAATGGAGGAGGTGTCAGTTACACAGGTGGATGCATTTGTCAAATACATTGAATTATAAATATTAAATTTGTGCCTTTCACTCTATGTAAAGTATACCTAAAAAAAACCCTCCAGAACTAAAATAAGCAGAAATACACAATGTCATGCAGATGGTACAAACATATATCTTTCAATCTACTGAGTTTAGAACAGGGCTTGCTGCTTACTTAAGGCTCAATAAATGTTGGCTAAAATTACAAGTATTATGTATCATAACACAGCCACTAGTTAAGTGCCATCCACAACACTGTGCAAACTTGAAACCTGCTATTGAGGAATTCTGAAATTGATATGAACCTGAACAACAAATTGCTATAAAGTCTAGTCATAGTCCATCGCCCCGTGATCCAGTATAAAAATCTCACAACTTACTACAAGCCGTATCTAATTTATGCTGTCCTGTTAATGAAACCCAGTCTCCCTAAAACTGAGTTACCCTGCCAAGTTTACGATTAACCTCTCTATCCAAAACTTTACTTCCGTTCTTGCCCCGCCCCTGTTCCCCTCAGGATTGAAGAGTATCAAAGAAAAGGGGGGAGTGAAACCGAGCAGGACCCCGTGGAGCCCACAGAGGTACAAAAGCCACCCCCCTCCGTGTCCCCTGTTTCTTGTGTGCAGAGAAAGGCTTTAGTCTCTTGGGCCTTCCTTTAGTTCCAAAGCACAGACTCAACCAGTTACTAATTAGAGAAGTGGTGGAATTCAGAAACAAAGGAAAAGCAGTTAAGCAAGAAAAGTAGCGATAGCCTAAACAATAGTTCAGTGATAAAACAGAGTCCTAGTTCCTCCTCAAGGGATAGACATAACAATGTGATGCATATCTTCCAGTTGTTCTGCAGAAACTAAGACCCACACTAAAGGGGAAAATAGTGACTACATGCTGACCACAAGCTTGTAGACCCCAGAATGGCTGGAACCAGAAGGTTGATGGTTAAGATTCCAAAAACATCACCCTGTTACCACGCGACCAACCAATCAGAAGAAAGTCCATGATCTGCAACCCTCATCCCAAATGTTGCCTTTAAAAACCCTTCCCTGAAAGCCATCAGGGAGTCTGGGTCTTTTGAACATGAGCTGCCCATTCTCCTTGCTTGGTGCCCCACAAATAAACACTGTACTTTCCTTCACTACAAACCAGTGTCATCAGATTGGCTTTGCTGCACAGTGGGCAGGCAAGCGGACCCAAGTTCAGTTCAGTAGCATTAATATCAACTGTATTCTTAATCTGAAGTAACAGCCATTTCATAAGTGAGTAAAACCAGAAAATATTAGTGGTTAATTTGACAGTTTCCCAAGGGAGCTAAAGCTGAATTGTTGTAGAGGGTTGTGACTTGTGGTTCTTTGTCTCTGCTCAGAAAAGTAACTGAAACGTGTGAGGAAAGTGCAACAGAATGTGTTGACGATAACTCATCAGTAAAACACAGGAATGCGATGGCTGTAAACTCTTCCCAAACGAATGCAAGTTCCTTGCAGGCAGGACAAAAAACACAAGGGAACAATGATAATTCTTTTGTTTCTTCTAGGAAGGCTATCCAGTTTTTTTCAATAAATTAATCAAATATTTATCAAGGACCTACTATGTGTCAGGTCACCTGCTGGGCTCTAAGGAAAGGATAAACATAACTGTGGCTTCTGCTCTTAAGGAGAACACTGTCTTGAATAGTGTTCCTCAAACTTTTGGCCTCCAAGGACCATTTAACAGATACAGGCAATGTACACAGTTTGTCAACTCTAGGCCTGTTTTTAAAAGTCTAAAATTAAATTCATTTACTATCTTGCAATTAATAGTATTTTCACAATAACAAGAGGGATGATTCTAGAGTGTGCCAATACATTTGGTAATAGAACCAAAGGCAGTCAGTTTTATTTTTTATTCTTGTCTCTAAAAGTTAGAAAATCCTAAGTGTCATAGGATGTCAAGAATGGCAGCAAGCGTTTGCTGGCTTTGTCAGAAAGTTCCGGAGAGTCAAGTCAAATTAGGACCCGGAATAACAGTGATTTCTCGTTACACGTGGCAGCATTCTGTAAAATGTTAAGGCTGATGGATTTATCACACTCAAGGCCTAGAAAGCTGACTGTTTCAGTTTGGGCAAGAGCAACGAATGGGTTCCTGATTCTGTCTTGATAATACTTAGCTCTAGAAAGTATCTTTTCACTTTCTGCTGCAGCATTTGGTGCAGCTTGAAAATATGCCCAATGTTAAGTTATTGATTTATTTCTCTGAAAGGTGAAGGAAAACATCCGGTGTTGGGAATATGCCAAAGTCTTAGCAACCAAACACTTTGTACCCCAGTTCAAACTCAAAAGATTCCAATTCCTAATTTTCAATGTAAAATAGTGACGTTATGGCTCTGAATAATAGGTTTAGGGTAGGCAAGAAATAGGATTTATTGCTATAACACACCAGGTCATTTGAAGCAGAAGAAATGTCTTTATAGACATCAACAGTGAGGTGAAGTGATTTTTTTGTTTTTTACTATATACCTTCTTCATTTCAAAAGCTTCATGAGCACCTTTATCGTCAGCCGCCGGCACACCTAAGCATAGTCCTATACTGCAGCAGCTCCTTGAACCTCACGCTTTAACGACAGGGCTCACTGCTGCCATTTGATCAAGTTTGTAACATTTTCATTACTTTTTCTGAGGCACTGGATCAAGAATAGGAAGCAATCTGTTACCTGCCGCCTGTCCTCTCTGCTGGTTAAGCGGTATCTGGAAGGACATTTTGCTGTGGGGTCTGACGTACACCCCAGCTTAACATGTCATAACGGAACCCCTGCTCACCCCGGCAAATCCGCTCCACCCCAGCTTCTGTGCCACCTTGATCTCCTCCTTCCGGTTTGCTCAGGCCAAGAATTCTGAAGCCATCCTTGGCTCCTCTGTTTCTCTTCCACCCCACATTTTGTCCATCGACAATTCTTATTGGCTCTACTTTAAAGTATATCCAGACACTGACCAGCTCTCACCTCCTCCGTGGCTCCCATGCTGGTCCAAGCCATCATCTCCTCTCATCTAAATTACAGAAAGACCCTCCTACCTAGGCTCCCCTCTTCCACCCCAGCAGCCTATGCTCTATTCTCAACACAGCATCCAGGTGATCCTTTACAAGCACAAGTCACATTATGTCACTCCTGGCCCAGAACCCTGATGTGGCGCTGGATGGTTAGTTTCATGTGTCAACTTGGCTGGGCTGTAGCACCTAATGATTCAATTGACCACTAACCTAAGTGTGGCCATGAAGGTACTTCATAGATGTGTTCACGTCTACAATCAGCTCACTAAGAAGGCTGTGTTGATAATGTGGGTGGGCTTCATCAAATCAGCTGAATGGCCTTAAGAGCAAAACCTTTCCCTGAGGAAGAAGGAATTCTGCCTCAAGACTGCAGCATCTCAGCTCCCGACTGACAGAATCCAGCCAATTGACCTGACCTACAAATTTCAGATTGGCCAGCCTCCATAATTGCATAAACCAATTCCTTGAAACAAATCTCTTTATATATGTATGTATGTATATGTGTGTATATATTTATATATAGATATGTATATGTGTTTATATGTATACATATATGTACATTATATACACCTGTGTATGTGTTTGTATGTATATATGCATGTGTATATATGTATATCCATGTCCTACTGGTTCTGTTTCTCTGGAGACTGCTGATACAGGCTTCCTGTGCCCAATGTCTTCCAATTGTCCCTCTGGATCCATTCTCCTCCCATCTCCATCCTACTCCCCTTACTGGGTGGTTGACCTGGATCAATGCATCAACCACTGTCTTCGGGTGCTGCGGCCGTGGGAAGCCCCAACAGGAAACGGAAAACACAGAAGAGAATTAGGTCAGGATATTAACTTCCCTGGCTCCTTCTCTGTGAGGTCCCCTTGGGTTGACTCCTGGGTTCTAGTAATATCTCTCTCCTCTAGGCTTCCCTACTCTTTTTAAACAGCTTCTCTGTAAACAACACCCCATCCCCAACATGCTATTTCAAGCATGCTGTTTTCCATGGAGACCCTGACTGATAGGCTCTCTATCTCACGCACACTGGTCTCCAGGCCTTATAGGATCTACCCCACCCTTCCCTGTCTGACCTCAGCGTCTGCTCCCTTCCCCTTTGTTCACTCCACAGCCTTCTTCGCTGCTCCCAGCACATGCAAGGCATGCAAAGCTCCTTGAGGGCAAGAATCTCTGTCTGCCCAGTTCATTGACATATCCCTGGTGCCCAAACACTGCCTAGAACATGCTAGGTGCTCAGTAAATACTTTTTGCCTAAATCAAATAAAATAATTTCATTGATTCCCATACCAACATCCTTTCTTGTTGCATCCCTCATAGGTGCTCCATCTTGTGTCTTCGTCACAGCTCACAAAATAACACTAAGTGGGAAGAAAAATCTTGCCTCTTGTTGCCTGGCTTTGCAACAGAAGCTACCATGTCTGTTTCCCTCATAAAAGCCCCCAGGATCACTGAATACATATCTTGGGGAAGTGTGAAAATCACTACTCAGCCAGAGGCAAGTGTCCTCATCAACAGGATGACAATTTTACTGTTAATTCATCCTCACAAGATGTGAAGAATTGCCCCCAAATGACTTTTTTTTTTTCAAAAGATTTATTGGCTAAATGGAATGAAATACCTAAACTTAAATATAATACTTAAGGTGATATTATTCAACGTTATAAATGCTCATTCAACCAAGCAATTCTACAAATGTGAGAATTATAATCTAATCTCTTTCATTCAGCCTTCTATCACTTACGTTTTTATAAGGATGTGTTGGCTTTAAAAGAATATAACGTTTTTACCAAAGTGAAGTAGCTAACAGAACACACTCTTGGTGGTGGTGGTGGTGGGATGAACTGGGAGATTGGGATTGACATATATACACTAATATGTATAAAATGGATAGCTAGTAAGAACCTGCTGTATAAAATAAATGTTTTTAATAAAATAAAATTCAAAAAAGAAAACACACTCTTAATTCATACTAACTGTTTTATCTATTTCTCTACTTAACTATTTACAAATTCCAACCCCGAATGGTTTTATACATAAAACTAACAGCTTACAAAGTCAACGTTAATACTGCAGCACTGTACTTTTGCATATGTGAGAAGTGTAATGCGTATTTATAGTGACACTGTGCAGCGGAACAGAAGGCACAGAAGAAGAACTTCACACAATGATGCATCTAAGAATGTTCACCCATATTGGAAAGTAAATATGCAGAAATCGACATTAAATCCACAGGGTGTGGTGTTCTGTTCATGTCACTGATGTTATGCTGACTGACTGCTGGTCACCCAGTACAGCCATAAGGTGACGGATAACGCACAAACGCAGGGGGAGGTGCAAACAGCACACATATGGCACACAACTAGAAGCAAGGAGGATGCAGGAAGGGAACATCTCTTTTAACGGTAGCATTCTGCAGATCACAAACATTTTCAGAATAAGTCATTTTCAGAATAAGTCTCCTTCCCTAGAGATCTCTGGCAATAAATTGATACTCTTCTGCAGAGATCTATAGCTTCTGTGCTGTTCTGCCTAAAAGGAGGTGTAGTCATTGATCTATTCATTCATTCACTCATTCATTCGAACATTCATTCATTTATACATTCATTCTCTCATCGGCTACTATTGCCTGTGTCAAGCACTATGTTAGCTACTAGGAGAACAGAAAACTAAAACAAGGGTCTTGTCCTCAAGAGCTTTTCAATTTAGTAGAGGAGACAGATTAGTAAAGAGATGATCAGTGATCAGTGTTGCAAAAAAGATACTCCCCGGATGCTATGGGAACACAGAGGAAGTAGATTCCAGTCTGCACTGGGGGATAGACAGTCAGGAATGCTTTCTGGTAATTCCTTTCTGACTTAATAATTCTATGATTTATTTCTCTACTAAGAAATATAGTTTCATTATTTTCAGATATATAAATAGCTAAGATTTATAGAGAGTAATAAAACAATATATGCATTGCTCAGATTTATAGGGATAAATATATATAAGACTTATGGAGAGTAATAAAGCAAGTTCATTAAAATTATAAATCACAATTATAATATAATAACTAAAACAAGTATATTGGGCAATTCCTAGGGTAGATGTATGGCTCCTGATAATTGCCTTGCAGTAAAAAAATTTTTTTTTTCTACCACATACATGTATCCCCCACACAATAAATGCCTAGTTGTAATCCCTAAAGAACAATGGTGCAAGTTCCTATTAGCTTGATGACTGTGCCAGAATCCCCCCTAAAATCTCAGTTGTTTTGGAGTATCTCCAAGGGATGTCTACACCGGCCCACAAAGCTGTCTGGCTCCCTAGTGATAGTGTTCACATGTCTTTCCTCTCTTACTGCTGGAAAGCAGTTTGGTGGCTCCTCATAAAGCAGAGAATTACCACATGATCCAGCAATTCCACTCCTAGGTGTATGCCCAAAGGGATTGAAAGCAGGGACTCAAACAGACACCTGAACACCAGTGTTCACAGCAGCGTTATTCAAAATTGCCCAAAGGTGGAAATACCCAAGTGTCAATTCACAGATGAATGGATAAATAGAATGTTCCTGGTGATGGATGTGCCCACCAAGTCCCCTGAATGGGCCGATGAAGAGGAAGCATCTATCTGTTTCAAGGGTGTTATCTTCTGATGCTCCTAAGATTCTGCTCCCTCCCAAGTTGCAGAGACTTGTGAGCCAGGATGAGGACAACACGTTCCTCCCAACTCTGCATCACTCCATGTCACATGGGACCCAAGACAACATTACGCACAAAAACTGACCCTTCAGCTCTTCCCCTGTCCACATCCCAAAGCACCTTTCAAAAGAAAAAGGCAAACAAACCAAATATAAAGAAGCAAACCAAATCCACTACCCTGTCCACAGGAGTTAACCTTAATTCATGAGCAAGGCCTTTTCACTCGTAATCATCCAGAAGACATTTTGTACTCGTAATGGACAAGAAATGTCAGAAGTTGCTTAATGCCACATACCTAGTCATCTGCATTCAGAGCAGTGATGACCTCACAATTTCTTCAGGAACCATCAGTGGGGAGATGCTTTGCATCATCCAGGTTTCAGTTCAAATGTCACATCGTCAGCCTCAGTCTCTATTACATCACCTTGTTTTATTGTCTTCATGGTACTTATTCCTACCCTACTATTTGTGATCTATTTTATTGTCTCTCTTCCCCCCATAGAGAGTAAACACCTTCAGTACGAGAACCTTCACTATTATATCTCCAGAATATAAAACAAGGCCTGACACATATTAAGCATTCAATAAATATTTCATGGATGAATAATACTTTTTCTTCAAGTACTTACCATGTGCTAAGCACGGTTTTTAATACTGTACATGCAATAACTAATTTAATGCCCAAAATGATCCTATGAGGTAGACAGTATTATTAGCCATGTTTGATAGATGAGGAAACTCATCTCAAGGTCATACAGCTAGTATGTAACTCAAGGTCAAGGTCATATAGCTAGTAAGTAACTGTTTTGGTAATCTACTGCTGCATAACAAACAACCCCAAAATTTGGTGGCTTAAAACAACAATGTACTCTTATTTCTTATGGTTTTGTAACTTCACTGGTCTCAGCTGGGTGATTCTTGCTTGAATTATCTCATGCAATTACTATCAGTTCTCAGCTAGGGCTTAAGTTGTCTGAAGGCTTAACTGGAGCTGGTCCTCCAAGATGACTTTCTCACTTATATGTCTGGCACCCCAGCTGGGAATACTGGAAGAGCTGGGGGCTGTCTGACCATCTTTCTCTCTCTCTCCATGAAGCCTCGGTACAAGGCTAGCTTGGGCTTCCTCATAGCATGGCAGTCCTTTTATGGCAGCTAGATTCCCCCAGAGTTCATGTTTTAAGAGACTAAGGCAAAAGCTTTAAGATTTCTTATGCCGCAACCCCAGAAGTCATGTAGTATCACTTCTGTCTCATTCTATTTTTTCATAGGGCCAGCCAAGATTCAATGTTTGGGGGTACTAGAAAAAGGCGTGAATACCAGGAGGTGAGGTTATTTAGGGGTCATCTTTGGGGATTCACCACCATAATAGGAGAGCTGGTGTTTGAACCCAGGTAGTCTGGCTCCAGAAACTGCACTCTTAACTATCAATACTATATCATGGGGTATCTCTATTAGGAATTAATGAATAAATTCATTACTTAATTTGTATAACTAGTGGGGACTATTCTGATGATTTGAGCCTCCAAAAGCAAATTAAAATCCCCATCTCTAAAGACAGAAAATTATTTGCAATTCTTAACTGACAATCATTTCTCTGCCTCTAAGCACCCTAGTCTTAAAAGTTAAGGGGCATTCTCGGTGCTGGGTGGGAGGTGGTTAGCTTGAGGAGAATCAGGGAAGGTTTGGAAGCACTTCTGTGGACAAAGTCTTATGAAAGACCATATTTTAAGTGAAGAAAGGACATAGTGAGTAGGAATGGGTATTTCCAATACCCATGGGAGCTAGCCATGCCCCAAAGGGATTACCATCCAGCTTGAAATGCATTGGCTTGCAGACAAGTTCTACACAAACACCACCCTTTTATGGCTTATTACAGTCCTGGAAGAGAGATTGAAAAAAAAAAAATTTATCGACTACTTTCTTGCATCAAGCGCCGTGCCAAGGGCCTCTCATCTACCACCTCCTTCAATCCTCACGCTACCTTTACAACGCAGGTCTGGCCATGATAACCAACTTTGGAAAGTTCTAGAAAGTGCATCACACTCCTAGTAAATAGCTGAAAAATATTTCAGTATGACTCGCCAATGCCCTTTCTACTAGTCACTGAGTGACGCCATACTTACAACACTCCACCGTGAACCTTGTTACCCTGTGCTACTGTGATCTTTTCCGGGACATCTCCCAGACTAGTGAAAGCCTCCTTGCCACACCAAGCCCTATTCTGGGACATGGTTTTCCAAACATTACAGTCTCCCTGCCCAACCCAGCATCTGATCTCTGAAAGGTACTTTAAAAATAGTTGTAATGAATTATGATTTCTTCCCAGAAGGTCAATCATAGCCCAGGGCTTTTAGAAAGTCTATATCAGACCTCTATCAGACCCTTACTGAGACAGGCTGGGACCAGGGACCCGCTGCTGCAGTGCTTGCACCTGGAAAAATGTCTCCTCAATCAACAAAATATAAAGAAACTATAAGGGACTAAAAATAACTGCGTGTATGCCCAGTTGGGGCAAATTATGGACAACAAGATACAAAGAGATCAAAAACCCAACTGCCACTTCTGAAGAGCCCGGAGCAAAAACAGGGGTAATGTGCAGGTCACCTGCACTCAACTCCACCAAAAGGGTGGGCAAGCCACCTAAGCCACACCTCCAGCCCAACCCCTAGACACACCCTCACCCGATATAAGGAACCAGCTTGCTGCCCTTCCCCAGAAATGAGCAAGGGAACCTGTTACTTGTTTTCGCTCCCCCGCTGCTGCAGCAGGGGCCCCAGTAAAGCACGGCCTGAATTTCTTGTCTGGCCTCTTATCAATTTCTATCGATTAAAAAAGATCAAGAACCCTAGTCCGTAACACTATCAATTCACTTCTAGGAGCAGTAAGCAGCAATCAAATCTCCACTGGCTTCCCTGTGCTTCTTATCAGCTTGGTCCACAGAACAGCCCATCTGTGACTAAAAGGTCTCTCCCTCCCTCTGCACTTTGGGAAACACTATTTTATTATATGTCATGTCCAGGAGTGTCTTGGGGCCGAGGTGGTGAAAGAGAGGTGATATTTAGTGGCAGGGTTTGTGCAGCTTTAATTGCAACTCCCCACGTCTCTGTGGTTGTTCCATTTATTTTTAGATATTTATATTGGTTTTACAGAGACTTGCCACCTTGACTCATAATATATCTAAAGAAAACACTTCTATTCTCCCAAGTCCCTAGAATAAGAAATTCAAGAGTACCCCCAAAGCGCCATTGCCACTGCCAATAAGGCTGCTAAATTATAATGTGCAGGGGTGTTTTAGTGATTACGTTTTTCATAGGCTCAAGGAATAATGATCCATACAGATAAAACTTGACTGTGCAGCAGCTAACCACGGGAACACTTTCCAAACTCTGAAAGCAGGACAATGTGAGAAAAAAAAAAAAAAGAGAGAGAAAGCCTTAGAATTAGGAGCCCTGTAAATGCTTCTCTGGTCTCCAGCATAGAGCAACCAAGCAATGAAACCACTCTCTTTTTCTTTTTTTTTCTGTCAATACCTGATAGATGGCAAGGAATCTGCAGGTTTTATGGAACAATTCCAATTTGCCTATAATTTCACATCATAAATTGAACTCTGGGATAGGAGTGTGAAACTAATTCCATCAGCCTTTTTAATAATACAATCTTTAAAACCATTTCTGGGTGTTTTACCTCTGTTAAATGCTTTCTCATTATACAGCTCTTTAATAGAGGGGTTTTAAATGTGTTATCTTTGTGCTCTATTACTATAGTGATGTTTCAGGAAAAGTGACTTTTTGTCATTAATATATTATTAAAGAGAATCTCTTTCAGAAAAAAGAAATACCCAAAGAGGACTTCATTTTCATGGTCTCTCATTTTCTTCTCTACTCATTAAGCCCTTTCTAAGGCATCTGCCTTCAACCAGCCCTAAAAATACAAGCGGTACAAATAAGCACATTAATAAAACATCATGTTTTCAATCAATAAAAACATATTTGATTTCCATGTGAGACAGCAAAGAAAAACAAAACAAAACAAGCAACAGAAGCCCTTAAAAGCAAGCAGGACACTAAACAAACTTAGAAAAATTGGGCTGAGGCCCCAGTGGGAAATCGTCACCTACTTGCTTATTTATTTAGGATTTATATTCCTCCTGCTTCTCAGAAGGACTGAAGGCAGCATGGAAAATGTTTTAATGCTTCCAGTATTTTATCAATTGAAACCTAACTGGGACAGTTTAAGTGTCATAAGAATCGCAATGTTTCTGAATTATTCTCTCCTAATTAAAAAACAGACAGCATGTAGCTATAGTGTTCTTTTCCCATTCATAGAGTGCTCAAGTTTGGGTATGCAGACATTCTCTGTTAATTGCACTCATCTTTACTAAGGAATTAGATATGAATGATATTAAGTCAAGCATGGGGTTAAATTACTATTCAGGCAGCTGAAGTAACGAAGCCTAGTCCAACAAATGTATAGGTGCATTAAAACAAACCCCACAGTTGACTGGAATTTAAATCTCTATATAATTCTAAATCCTACATGTATTTTAAAGCCAGGAAATATGTGTTTAAGGCCAAAATTCCATTCCGCTATCTGTCCTGCTGTGGTTATACCAGGCAAATAACAGTTACAGTAATTTTAGAACCCCTTGCCATGCCCTTAGGTATGATTAAGCGACTTAAATGTTGAGTTCCTGTCTAAATTCACTATTTGTTTTCTCAAATTATATACCTAGCCCCAATCTAAACAGAACATCACTATATGTTTCAATTTTCATGGAATTCCATGCCCCACCACTGCTGACTTGCTTTTCATGAAGCCATATGAAGGTTAGTGGGAAGATGTAAACCCCAATCACATTTTCAATCTATCATTTCTCTAAAGTAAATGTGAATGCCATTTAAACTTAATCAGGCTTTTGGAGGGTGGATTCAGTATGATGACTTTAACACACATAAGTAACAAAATCACCCCATGGTAAGGAATGCCTTTACGCAATTTTTATTAGGTGTATTTGGAAATATCAAGGCATGTGTTGTAAAACAGCCCTGTGCTGTCAAACAAAGGACATATAACAATTTCTCAAGTCTTAGAGCGGCACAGATGTAAAGTGGGTCATAACATCTTCTACTCTTTGCATGAGGTAATAATTGTTTTCATTTAAATAACCTAAGAACTTCAATAATTTTTAAAATGTCAATCAGCCTTATTCCACATTATCAATACTTAAAACTCCTTACACTGAGTAGTATAATTATTTACACAACATAATCGCTACTGATTTTCTTATCTAACTACTCCCTACCAGATTATAAACTCCATAAGCATAGAAACTATGCCTTGACCTTTTAGCCCTGGGGCCCAGCCCAATGCTCAGTACATAGCTAGCGGGTGTACAATAAGCATTGAGCGAATGTTTATTTGTTAAATAAGTGCATAATACTGCATTTGTGTCACTGAGTCAGAAAATGTGCTAGGCTTTTCAAACCATTTGCAGGGATATTAGGCAAGATACAAGTTCTTTAGACCTCACTTTTGCCATTTGTGAAATGGACATACTAACATGTATCCACTGACATCACGGAATTGGATGCAGATGAAGTAACCATGTGTTATTATTTTAGATCTGCGACCTGTATAATGAGTATATTTAATTCCAGTTGCATAGAAAAAATAAGGTAGTTAGCAAAATGACAGTACGTGTATTACCTGGGGAATCTGAAGATGTTCTACATATGACAATTTATGCCTTTTTCCTCTGCATGAATTAGCTAAATAAGGAAAACTTTGCCACATACTTTCGGCTTAAATAGGACTGACTCTATGCATTGCTATAATTCTCCTTCCATTTCTGGCATAAGTCTGTGACTTTCTGATCAGCCCACATTATTTACTTCAGAGTTAAAGGAACCACCAAATTTTAAACTGCTCAAATGTTTGCTGGTTTTTTCCCAAGCCAGATTTCTGCTCAAAATAATAACTGAAACCTTCAATAATCTGCTCTCTAATTTCAGTACCTTCAAACTTTTTTCTGGAAATAAAAAAGAGATATAAATCATAAACAAATACCTTGTAATTCTGATAATGTTTTATAACAATAAGACCACATACGGGAATAATCTCATTTTTAAAAACTGTTTTGTAAATTATGCCCACCTTTAAATCTAAGAACAAAATCATTTTCACTGATATCTGCATACCAACTGCTGTTTCTGTTAGATAACAACAGCAATTCAGATGCAATATTTAGTTGTTAACTTTGGGAACCAATTTAAAATAACAATACCTACATACCTATTCGAGGAGAGTTCCCAGAATGTTCTAGGCTTCAAGTTTCCTCTAATTTGCATAGTTGCTATAAACCAAGTTTCAGCTGGTTCCACTTAGCTGGCCATACCATATGCAGCCCAAGTCAAACTCTGAATAGAGTTGCTTTCACAAGGTATTATTTTGCTACTAAAGCCTCTTTTCTTTTTTTTTTTAAATTGTGTCAAATTATCAATATGAATCTCCAATTCTACTGGGATTATAAAATGAACAAGTTATCGATGAAAAGATCAAGGAACCGAAGGATTGGGTGACATGCCAAGTTTGCAATGAATTTATAAGGAAACCGTTAATAGAATGGTGATCTTTGTGCCGGTGGACCCAAGAAAGCAAGGTGCCTGTTGGGTTTTATTTCCCTTCCCACCCAGAGCCTGGGGAATGCGTCATCCCAGGCAGCCTCCCATGCTCATATCTCCCAGGTGTTCATCTGTGTGTCTCCAGCACCTACAGCTGTGCTTGGTGGGCTCTTGGTAAACGCACCTTGCCAGTGTAGCAGTGAGCCACATCCCACCGGCTGTGCTCTTTTTGACACTGGTCCACTCTCCCTGACTTGTTTTAGGGATCTCAGAGGTCTCTTACTGTCTCCTGCACAGTCTTGCCCCTTTGGGCACAGGTACCCAGCAGGGGGACCACTGTGATAGAGCGGTCCAGGTGGTGGTATGTCAACACTTGGAGTTTCATTTCTTGTTGCCGGGTTTGGTACAGGCACAGTTCTCATCCTTCAATCACTTTGGGTGACTTTTGCCTCAACCCAGTCATGTTGTCCTTCCAAGCTTACTTAGAAGACCAGCCACCATTTTCCAAAAATTATACTTCCCTTAGCTGTCAAATCATACTTAAGTCCTACCCACCCCCCATGTATGCAGACTTGGTATTTTATGCAGATGCCCCTTAGGTTACAGTCCTGAACCTCAACTCTTATGAGAAACTAAGAAACCCTCAACTTTGTTATCATTAGTAACAAAATATTTAACAATTTCTTAACCTTCAAATTCTCTGATTTGAACTCCAGCCATACGTTTTTTAGAACACACTCAGCAAAATTAATTAGTAAAACCTAAGACTAGTTGAGGTCACCAAGAGTTGGTGGCCAGAAAGATATAGCTGAGTCAAGAGGCTTGAGTTCCAGTCACAGCTTCGGCACCACACAGAACAAGCATCAGCTTCCGGGTTTGCAAAGCAGAAGTGCAACTAAGCAGCACGGAGCACATGCGTCCCCAACATATCTTCACATGAGTAAAATTAACCTCGAAATTTTTCTAGAACAGCACTGTCCAAAGGAACTTTTTGTGATGATGGAAATATTCATATTATATACTGTCCAATATGGTGGCTGCCATCTACATGTGGCCATTGAGCATCTGAAATACGGCCAGGGTGACTGAGGAACTGGAGTTTTAATTTTTAACTTAATTTTAATTAGTTTAAATTTAAATAGCCAATGTTGATAGTGTATTTAGACAGTGCAGCCGTCCAAGAGATAGCAAGGAAAATTTTGAAGTCCTATAATTTAAGGGCAAATCTAAATTTCCAATCTGCAAGCTGTACTTCCATCTTAGAAAGTCCAATACAAATGGCTAGAAAGTTTGCTTGTGACCACTAGCCTTCACCTTTCTCAAAGTTTACATTAGGCTTTTCCCGCCTCCACGCCCCCACTGATAAGATAGAGTTTGATGAAGAGGATTTGGTGGTGACAGCCACCTTGCTGGGACACATCTCCAGTCTGGAAGAATGGACTGCAAAGCAGATGAGTGGTGAGAAGCAGGATCTTTCTAGCTACGGGAACTTGAGTTTGGGGGCTACTCTGAGACTCTTCCGTCTTGAGGGGTCTCTACGATGTTGAATAGCCAGTGGGAATTCTACTCTTGGTTTACTGACTGCAGGAGCTGGAAAATGGACTGGATCCACTGGTTTCCAGAAAGCCTTTAATGGACTGCCTTGGATGAGGCCACACCAGAGCACAGCCCTGTCTGGAGCAGATGTCAAGCAAGGGTCCAGAGCCTGGTGCGTTGGGCCTCTTGGCCGGTGCCACTCCACCCTAGCTGCATTCAGAACTACTAAGACAACTGCTTTAGGGAGAAGAGTCCACATTTCTTCATCTCCTTGGTTATCCCTCTTGTCCATTCTACCATCTTCTCTCTCCTGGAGGCCACACAGCTTCCTAATCGGTCTCCCTGTTTCCACTCTTAACGCCCTACAATTCATCTTCCACACAGCAGCCAGAATGATCTTTTAAAATCAGAACATACTCCTTTGCTTAAGATTCTCCAGCGGCTTCCTACTCTTCTTCACCATGGCCTACAGGCCCCTGCTCACCTTTTTTACTTCTCCCATCGTCCCGCTTACTCATTCTGTTCCAGCCACAGTGACCTCCTGGCTGTTCCTCAGACAAATCAAGCTTGTCTGTACCTCAGGGCCTTTGCACCCACCGGTCCCTCTGCCTAAAATGCTCTTCCCCAGACTTTCACATGGCTGGATCCTTATCACTCAGGCCTCAGCTCAAATGTCACTTCCTCAGAGTGGCCATTCCCAACCACCTCATCCATAGCTACTTCTATCCCACCACTATGTTATGTTTGTTGGTTTTTTCTACATATTTCTTGAAGTATATTTAACATATTATAAAACTCACCCATTTTAACGGCACAATTAAATAACTTTTAGTAACTACACCAAGTTGTACAACCATCACCATAGGTCATTTCCACCTTTGAGATCCCTCATGACCATTAACTGTTAATCTCCATACCTATCCCCTGCCCCAGGCAACCACTAATCTACTCTCTGTCTCTACAGATTTCCCCTTTTGGAATTGGAATACGGTTATTATCTAATATTGTGGTAAAATATACATAACATAAAATGTACCACCATTTTGAAGTGTACGGGTCAGTGGCATTAAGTTGTGCAACAATCACCATCATCCATCTCCAGAACTTTCTCATCTTTCCCAACTAAAACTCTGTATCCATTAAATACTAACTCTTATTCCTCTACTCCCCCAGCCCGTGGAAACTACCATTCTACTTCCTGTCTCTGATTTTGATTACTGTAGGTGCCTCATGTAAGCAGAATCACACAATATTTGTTCTTTTGTCACTGGCTTATTTCACTTAGCATAATGTCTTCAAGGTCCACCCATGTTGTGGCATGTGTCAGAATTTCCTTACTTCTTAAAGCTGAGTAATGTTCCTTTGTATACCATATTGTGTTTGTCCATTCATCTATGGATAGATACTTGGGTTGCTTCCACCTTTTGGCTATTGTGAATAACGCTGCCATGAATATGGACGTATAAATATCTATTTAAATCCCAGCTTTAACTTCTTTTGGGTATATACCCCGAAGTGGAATTTCTGGGTAATATGGTAATTCTAAGTTTAATTCCTTGAGAAAGTATCCTATTGTCTTCCACAGCAGCTGCACCATGTTACATTCCTACCAGCAATGCATAAGGGTTCCAGTGTCTTCACATCTTTGCCAACACTTATTATTTTCTGCTTTTTCAATAATAGCCATCCTGATGGATATGAAGTAGTATCTATTTTATTTTTATAATTCAGTTATCACTATGTAATATTTCCTTGTTTACTTGTTTGTTTAAACATTAACTGCCTGTCTCTCCAAACTAGGATGCTAGCTGCATGAGGGCAAGGAGCTCGGCTGCCTTGTTCACCAAAACTCCAGTAGTACCCAAGACCCAACACACATTTGCTGAATGAATGACAGACCTTAGGGCTACCAGCTTCTACAAGCTTTAGTGCTATCACAGTCCTCCTTCTTTTATCAACCCAAGGATATACAGAAGCTAGGGAGCTCCCTTCTTCTACTCTGATACACCAGAGGACCATGAAGAAGAAATGGGAATATTTTTTTCCAACGATTCAGCGCTTTTCCTTGTGAAATACAAAGAAATGAAGATATTTTGAAACTGAGATCTTGAGAGCATCCAAGGCCTTTGGGAACATTCTGCTGAGGCTGTAATTATAACCAGGAGAATGTACTGGGCTCCTCTGGAAGTTCTTGGTGCTACTCATATGCAAACATAAAAGAGGCAGTCCCTTGAAACAGAATCAAATGGCTAAGAGTGAAAACTATAAAGCTTTTCACGAGAAAAGCAAATTGTACAGTCCTTTCTTGTGCATTACCTATGCTTTCTAAAAATATATATTTTTCAAAAAAGCTGCATTTGCTACTCAACTTTTGAGCATTATTTCAGGCAGCCTGGGCAAACCACAAATAAATATGTCACAGAGACTGCTTGTTGTTTGCTTGTTTTCCCTTCTTTCCACAGTTGATAGAAGACTTTTATTCAAAAGAAGACTCTTGAATTTTAGCAGAGCACATGGATTCCTGACATGAAGACTTCATTTCAGGGCTTCCCTGCAGCTAGAAGTGGCCATATAACTAATAACTAGCCAGTGCAATGTAAACAGCAAGGTGCAGGTAATTCTGCACAATGTCCTTAAAGGGAGGATCTGTGCCCTTCCTCTCTTCCTTTTTGTTGGCTAAACCATGAACCTGATGGCTGGAACTTGAGCACACATCTAAGCAGATACTGAGTGCCTAATGATTTGAGGCTGCCACACCAATCTTGAATTGCCTACCTCCAGATTCCTTTACATGGGAGAGAACCAAGCTTCTGGTTGAGCGATTGTTACTTTGGATCTCTGTTACTAGGAGCCAACCTAGTCCTAACGCACACAGAATCTCTCCAGTAAGATTACAGGAGAACCCAAGCACAGAAATAAGTGCTTCCTAGATACACATAACAAAGTCTATTGTTCCATCAAAGTCTGAGCTGCTTTAAAGCTGATGCCAAGCCCAGCTTAGCCAATATACTAAGGGGGTGGCAGTGATCTGCCATATTGCCTACCAGTCAGAAGAAAGGATGAGTCAATACTAGCAACAACGGTAACGGTGGTAGCTAACGTTTAGTGAGCACTTGTCATAACGCAGACACTCAGCCAAAGAGCTTTATACATACCATCTCATGTTATCTTCACAACAGTCCTGAGGTTTAAAGATAAATCCATCACACGGCTTATGAGTGATGGCATGAGAGCCAGCATGCCTCACCTTTACATTGTACCCATAAGGAGCATCCATTATACTTCCTCTTTCCCACACATAAAAATAAGGTAGTCAGGCCTCTGTGAGGGCACACCCCTCCTTTACCAAGGACAACTTTCACTGGACACCCTTCCCCACCTCCAAAACTAACATTGCCCCGAAGACCCAAAACACTGGGCTAAACATGGAGTCTACCTGCTAGGCACATGGTGCCTCTCAGTCACTAATTTCCTTGGGTCATTTTTAACTTACAGCCATTTAATCATAACTAAAACACAACTATAATATAAAAACCAAGTTAATGTTTGTTTCAGAGCCTTATTTCACATTTATGCTAATATCAATATTGCAGAGCTAGTTTTCATGACCATCCTCTCCTGGCCCCATGCGTTGCAATAACATAATGAAATCTGTACCAATTGATTAGATAGCCGATATTTTACAGGAGAGCATCAATGCATATAGGAACTGACTTTTATTTAAGGAAGGAGACCCCCCCATATCTGTCTGTCAAATGACCTTCTTGGTGGGAAGGCCTCACTGCAAAATAGGCTTTACTTCATAGAAAGTTGGACTTACCCAATGCTTGATCAAGTCAGTTTATATGATTGTTCTAGACCTCAGCTTCCTCATCTATAAAGTGGGGATAATCATACTTCCTCACAGTGATTTCAAAGATTCAGTTAGATTATGCTTGTTACCTACTTGGCACAGTGCCTGGCACCCAGTAAGTGCTCAATAAGAGGTACCTACTTTTAAAAATCATTAATTCATGGGTGGTACAATCTGACTGAATGAAGCTTTCAGTGAACTAATGTGTTCAAGTACCAAACAACTTCCCAAAATTGAAAAAAATGAAAAAGATAATGGTCACTACTATGCTCACTTGGAAAGATGACTCACTGTAGCTGACTAAATCCGGACTTATTTTTTTAAGGCTGGCTGTCTCTAAATCTGATTGCTTACCTTGACTCAGCATAATCTATGCCATTAGTAACCAACCTGGGCATTTTGTTAGTTTTTGTTTTTAGGCTTTTTCTCCCCTAAGTTATTGTTATTCTCTATTCTTAGATTGCCTTTAGTGGTGGTTTTAAGTCAGAGACATTAAGTGGGATTGTTTTTTTTCTTTTTCTTTGCCCTTTTTTTCCCCCTAATGGTTATAAAGTAGTCAGAGGTGAGTACTACCTTTGATCTTCTATCCGCCACTGGGAGACATTTATGAAAGACACAGGCAACAAATAGCTTCTAGAAGTCTCTATGATGGGCCTTTGCCTGAAGATAGCCTTAATTTTGAATCCATGAAACTCAGTTGAGTCAGACTGGGTTTTCAGACACACATCTGCTTTAAGAATTTATCCCTGCAAGCATTATCTCGAGCCCTTTCTAACTGTTAATGCAGGGCACCACTAGTTCTATTAAAAATCTCCCAAATAGTAGAGATAAATCCAACATTTCACTATTACAGACATTTGCCCCCAACCCAAATTCTGACAGCAGAGGAAAAAAGCAGCAGCTCTTCCACTGTTTCCAGTATTCACTTTTGGAGAATACCCTCTTAAAAAATGCTTACTGTGATTTTCCAGGTACATTTGCTATTTGGAGGGTACACTCCAGGAAAACCTTCGCTGCCAATAAAGCCAGACTCTCCAGTAAGAATGCCGCCACATGTGAAAACAGGTCTGGGGAAATAAAAGAAGAAAAGAAATTTGAAACACTGTCTAACAATTTAATGTCAATTTCAGAAAGATGCAGTCTATTAATATGGATAAAGTGAAGACTGACAATTGACTGCCTGCATCATATACGGGATTTGAAATACTTGTTAGCTCTTAGAATAAATTCTAGCCTGCTAAAACATTCAGTCCAGCTGCCATCTGTCTCCACCATAATAACAAGATCAATCTATCCATCCATCCATATGCAATCAAGTCCTCCACGTAAGTGGTAAGATCTTACAGGAAAATGGTAAATGGAAATTTTAACTGCGGGGGGAGACAGAGAGAGAGAGAGAGAGAGCGAGGGTGAGAGCTAGGCTCCGTGAAGTGCAAGGTTTTAAAGCTAGACAAGTAATTGGTTAATATGAAAAAGTTTTAATTTCCTGGATTTGGAGAGATGCCTAATTCTCTCTTTGTTTGAAAATCGTTGGCCATTGGCAGAACCTCTCATTGAAAAGGAGAAGGCAAAGTTGGCCATAGGGCGTGTCTCCCGGCCCAGGTCCTGGAGCCATCTGGCAGCTCAGAGGTTGAAGAGTTAAACTTGCCAAGAGCCGCTCCCCGGGCGCCGGGCAACTCGCGTTTTTCCCTAGGCTTCTCTCTCTGGGCAAAGCCTCTCCGGGGAAGAAAACAGGAGTAAAGCAAAGTCCACACATTTGGGTCCCAGTGCTTCCCAGCGCCCGCCTGAATCTTCGGGGAGAGAAGAGGTGGTGGCCGGCCAGCTGCGGGGCCGTGGGGCGGGCGGAGCTGGGGGGCGCCGGAAGGAGCCCCGAGGCCGGCCCCCTCCCGGGGTCGTGGTGGCGTGTGGGTCCCCCGGCGCCCCGAAGCGGAGTGGGTAAAGCCAAGCCGTGGGCGAGGGAAAGAGAGGGCGGAAGGGAGGGAGCGCGGGCGGGGGTCGCGTTACCTCTCCGGGGGCTGCGGCCGCGAGGGCTGGGCGGCGGCGGCCAGCAGCAGGCAGAGCGGGGCCCAGGCGCCCGCGCCCCTCATGGCCGGTGGAGACGCTCGGGGCTCGCCCCACCCCGGCGCGCACCCCGGAGCACCGCGCGCTCCGCACCGGCCCGGACTCTCGCCCCGGCGCGCCCCGCACCCCGGCGAGCCCTCTCCCGCTCTCTCGCACGCGCCGCCGCGGGGTAGCCCAGGTAGCCGGGCGTGCGCGGCAGGCGGGGCCGGGCGCTTTTCTAGAGGCGATTACGGTGCAGTCTGCCTCGCCGCTTTATTTCCCCTGAGGAGTTGCTCTGGCAGCCACACGCCACTGCTGAATATCCCGTTTGTTCTCTGGCGGCGAGAGGGGGCGGCTCCCAGGCGGGAGCCGCCTCCTCTCTCGGGGCGGGCGGGGTGGCGGGCGGCTCCTCGCTGGCACCCCAGGACCCGCACCCCGCTCACATCCCTCGGGCAGGGGCTGTGGAGAGAAGGATGAAAGGGAATCCCCTGCCGCGTGGTACCCAAATGGGACCTGGCGCCCTGATCCACAGATGATGGGGTGGGAGGGGTGTTGGAGGGGGGTAGCCTTGGTTTGGTTTGCTTTGGGGAGTGTTTTTCTCTAGTTGCTTTCAAATAAAAAGTATTCTCGCTTGCTGATTGCTGGAAAAGAGGGTTCCTCCTTCCGACATCTAGATCCAAAGAAAGAAAAGAGAAAATAGAAGAGAGATTCTACTATATTTTAACTCTTCCTCTAATTCTCTTACTTTACACACACAGAATCTCAGTAGATTCTTTTTGCTTTTACTGGTGTGTGAGAACAGGGAGATAGGTTCTGTCCGGGAGGCGGGGGGCGGTTTAGAAGTGAGTTTTCAGCCGTGTGATTAGTGAGTGACTTGTCATTACCGTGACAAATAACGGAGACAAACTCCGGATCTTCAGCTCTCACCACCCCATGTTACGTCCTGAGAATAGCGCTTCTTTGCTGGCGCCTCTCTCTTCTTCAAAGATCTTTTCCAACGATGCCTTTTTCTGTAGTATTGATTAGTTGAGATGTACAGAGAATTTGTTTTTCTAAGAACAATTGCAGTCTTATGGAATCAAGGCTTTATTACTTTTAATTAATTTTAATTAAAAATAATTTAAAATATTTATTTTGCTAAGTGCTTCCCAATAACCAGGGATTAAAAAAAGAAAAACAAGAATGGAATGGAGTCATTGGGTTTTTCAATGACCACGTCACCACAAGGGAATATAGCTGAATTCAGATGCCTCATTGGTGTTGTTCCTCCTAAAGTATTTTCACCATTCTAAGCAAAAAAAATAAGCCTTAAAATAATCCTTATCAAGACTTCATTTCTTTCTTTTTTAATTAATTAATTTATTCATTTATTTTTGGCTGCATTGGGTCTTCATTGCTGGGTGCATGCAGACTTTCTCTAGTTGCGGCCAGCAGGGGCTACTCTTCGTTGGGGTGCGGGGGCTTCTCATTGCGGTGCCTTCTCTTGTTGCGGAGCACGGGCTCTAGGCACGTGGGCTTCAGTAGTTGTGGCACACAGGCTTAGTTACTCCACGGCATGTGGTATCTTCCTGGACCAGGGATCGAACCCGTAGCCCCTGCATTAGCCGGCAGATTCTTAACCGCTGTGCCACCAGAGAAGTCCCAAGACTTCATTTCTAATAATGAGCCTACAGTGTTAAGAACATAAATACTCCAGGCAAGGAAATAAGCAACAGAGAATGGCGGCAGAGAATAATCTCACTTTTTAGAGGAGGGGAATCCAGGAGTCAATAGTAGGAACCAGAATTTCCCGGTGCGGTTTAGATTTTCTTACTATTTTTGAAAATGCAAAGGAAAAAAACACCAAGAATTACAACTTGTTAAAAATTTTCTGAAGGCACCACACCCTGTATGACTTAAAAAAAAAAAAAAAGGATTACAGAATTTGGCAAACTACATTATATGCTGAAACCTACACCCTCAACCCAATAAAATTGTTTTAAAAGAGCAAATAGGAAAATAAATGATTGTTTATTTTGCACACATTTCAAGAATATGCTGTCCAACAGCATACGTATTTTAGATGATATTTTATTTAAAAAGTCATAGTTTTAAATTACGAAGTGAAAATATTGCTTAATTCACTTTCTGGTAATGATTTGAAGTGATCATAGCCAGAAAATACTTCATTCTTCAAAACTAAGTTTTCAAAATTTAAAATTAAAAAACAAAGTGTGAAATATGACTAAATGGATAGAAAACTATTTGGACATAAATATGCAACAACTCTTTTCTTAATTTACAGACTGATGACTGCGTTTATATCCTCACTAAAAAGTTAGGGTTCCAACACTGATAGTTCTGTTGTTGTTGAGACATGTAGAAGGACACTGATGTTACCATGTGATTTTAAAAATTTACTAAGACATTATTATTTGCTCTTAGAAACGCATATTTAACTTGGAACTACAGTTCTTTTTTTTTTAACATATTTATTGGAGTATAATTGCTTTACAATGGTGTGTTAGTTTCTGCTTTACAACAAGGTGAATCAGTTATACATATACATATGTTCCCATATCTCTTCCCTCTTGCGTCTCCCTCCCTCCCACCCTCCCTATCCCACCCCTCTAGGTGGTCACAAACCACCTAGCTGATCTCCCTGTGCCATGCGGCTGCTTCCCACTAGCTATCCACCCTACGTTTGGTAGTGTACATATGTCCATGCCACTCTCTCACTTCGTCACAGCTTACCCTTCCCCCTCCCCATATCCTCAAGTCCATGCTCTAGTAGGTCTGTGTCTTTATTCCCATCCTACCCCTAGGCTCTTCATGACATTTTTTTTTCTTAGATTCCATACATAGGTGTTAGCATATGGTATTTGTCTTTCTCTTTCTGACTTACTTCACTCTGTATGACAGACTCCAGGTCCATCCACCTCACTACGAATAACTCAATTTCGTTTCTTTTTCTGGCTGAGTAATATTCCATTGTATATATGTGCCACATCTTCTTTATCCATTCATCTGTTGATGGACACTTAGGCTGCTTCCATGTCCTGGCTATTGTAAATAGAGCTGCAATGAACATTTTGGTACAGTTCTGACCAAAATTATAAAGCTTAAATGTCCTGAGAAGCTTAATGTGTCAAAATTGAGACACACCCAAGTGGACTCTGAAGGTTTGTGTAAGGTCCATTTCTGTGAGACCGATTTCTGGACTTCAGAGATGCAGCGTTGGTATAATGGTAGGGAGCCGCTAAAACTCCAGGCACTAGGAAAGGAGAGAGGTGGAGAGAACGAAACCCCTGCGGGTGCAGAGTGGTTGGTGAAGTGATCCTTGTTGTTCAAAGTATATATTACCCAGTCTCTGCAGTTAACCAAGTTGCACAGAGACTCAAAATCATGGGAATACGAGAATACTCACCAATGAACTGACCACTTATAAAATTAGACCCCGCTCATAGTACTTTGTTGCATAATATTAGCACCTAGCTGGGCCCAGTATGTCAACATCTTTGTTGGTTAGTCACTGGTCAATTCATCAACCTTGTAAACATCTGAAAGTGCAACAGAAATACAATGCACATTTAATCCATGGTGCAGTACTGACCTTGTAAAAGATCCAGAATCTCATAAGATGGATGCAAGTGATATTGAAAGAAGTAGAGGAATGATGGACTTCTTTGACAAATGAACACCTGGATGAATTACTCCAGTGAACAGCTGAAGGAAGAATACTAAAGGTCGCTGACCAAAAAAGAATGATTTTTAATGCCAAAAATATTAAAGAGATGCCCATGCGAACAATTGATTCCCTATGCTACTTTTTCAAAAGTAACATTCTACTTTATGATGTTGTGACAATCAAAGGTGAAGGGAAGAATGTTTATGTTTTGCTCGACTGTAATTTCGTAGGGAAAATTGTGCTAAATAATCCAGATTTGATTCATTCTTTGTTTTTTATGAGAATTGGCACATAGGTGCAAATATAGATGAAATTTTGTTAAATACAAAATAAATTTAACTTAAAAAATTTCAGCTTCATTTTTGAAGGTAAAACCCTAAACACTTTTTAAATATCTGCTATGAAACTTTGGAACCTGTTTTAAGTAAGTGGCCTTTTCCAGTACAGTAAATCTCAGGTATGGATTCATTCAAAATCTCAGATAATTTTTCCAACTATCTTGAAAAGCACCTGAGCAACAATCCAGGGACTGCGTCAGGTTGAGGGGGAGAGGCCAGGAGAGGACATAATGGCGGGCTGGGCTCTATCCCTGGATCCCTCCCATTGCTCTTTTAGAGGCATGAGCCATATCTGGAACTCAGGTGTGGGCTGTGCTTCCTTGAACATGACGCTGCTCCAGCTGCACCACATGGGTCTCTAGATTTATAAGTGCTCCAAATGTATAAAAGGAATGAAAAGTATCTGGAAAGCAAATAGTGTGGAAATTCTTTTATGCAGCCCAACTTAGTGACAATACTGTTTGTGACATTTCCGTAACATCTGTCATTCTGCAAAACTATCAAACTGGAATATCCCCATATTCTTTTACCTAGGAAAATATAATAGTGTAGAGTTATGATATTAATACTTTACTGATGAAGTGCCTTTTCTGAATTCAGCTTTTCAGATACTATCAACTTTTAGGAACTCTGTAATCTTTGAATTCTTGTGCACAGGTCTATCAGTAGATACTCTTGTGAACAAGGATTTTTAGAATTAGAAGTTAGTTCGAAAAAAAAGTTCAATATTTTTTATAACTTCATTTATTTTATTTATTTATTTTTGGCTGCGTTGGGTCTTCGTTGCTGCGCGCGGCCTTTCTCTATTTGTGGCGAGCTGGGGCTACTGTTCGTTGCGGTGCACGGGCTTCTCATTGCGGTGGCTTCTCTTGCTGTGAAGCATGGGCTCTAGGCATGCGGGCTTCAGTAGTTGTGGCACGTGGGCTCAGTAGTTGTGGCTCGCTGGCTCTAGAGCGCAGGCTCAGTAGTTGTGGCGCTTAGTTGCCCTGTGGCATGTGGGATCTTCCTGGACCAGGGCTCGAACCCACGTCCCCTGCATTGGCAGGTGGATTCTTAACCACTGTGCCACCAGGGAAGCCCTAGTTCAATTTTTTTTTTGACGTTTGGAAGCATACTATTCCTCCTGAGAATAGAACATTGGAGGGGAATTGTACTGGTTAGGCTTCTTAGCTACAAGCAATTGAGTCCACACTGGCTGATTCAAGCAGTACAAGGGATGTATTTTAAAACACAAGGTAGTTCACATTACCATTAAGAGAACTGGAGAAACTTATTCCAAGGCTATTTTTCCCAGAATAGTGGCCAAAACCTTGCTTCAGAAATGTCCCCGTGAGAAATCTGTTGCCACTGCTGCCACCAAGGCTAAGTACTAAACGCAGGTACTTCAACTTGCCGACACTGTGACACCTGTGAGCACAGCAGATGCATTTCTGCCCCGAGAAATTCAATCTCCCAATACTAGTACCCTAAAGGCCAGACAGCTCTGCTACCACCTACAGAATGAAAGCTCATCACTGACCCTCTTTGCTCAGATGGATGTCTTGAATCAGTCTCATGCAAGTGCATATGGTAGTGTCTGTGTCACATGCCGGCATCTCAGCTGCAAGAGAGGCTAGGAACACAACTCTTTGTGGGGAATAAGGTCTGCATGCTGTAGAAATTTCCCCAAATATTAAAAAGCTACTCAAAAAATAATGGCAGGCACAAGTATGATTAATGTCCATGACAGGGATATACAAAGTTCAATTAGCCTGTCTCTGTTGAGGAAAACGGCTCCAAGGTAGTCTTTATGTATAAGGGTCCCAAGGCAACGTAATGTGTGTTGAATGAAACCAACTCCACTCATCTGCCAACGCTGGACAAAAGTCAGCAGCCCTTCGCTGGTTTGGGATGAAACTTTGTCCAATGGAAGCACTTCGCGATAAGTCGTCATCATCATCATCCCTAACTTTTACTGAGCACTTATTATACACCGGGAACTGTGATAGAAATGCTTTACAATAATATTCCATTTAACTCTGCCAAAAACCCTATAAGGTAAGAGTGATAATCACTATTTTACAGGTGAAGATTCTGAGATTTATAGAGGTTAACCGCTAATCCCAAACCTGCCATACGTAAATGAAATGCTGGGATTTGAACCCTGGTTGACTGGAAAACCCAAGCTCTTCATCAATACTGCACGCCAATCCAGCAGAGCCTCATTTGGGACCCATGGGTTCAGTGTAGATGGAGATGGTGCCTGGAGTGGATGGATTTACGCTGTGTATGCACCAAGGATCACCGATTCCATTCACTGCTCCTACCGGCCCCCGCCTCACCTGCCCTGTGGGGCATGTGACCTAGGACTGTCCAATCAGAGAGCTCTCCCAGGACTTTTCTATCGTTGGTATTGAGGAAAAGGTTCTGCTACCCTGTTTCTTCCTCTGGAAGCAGCGTGTAAGCAAACATTACGGGAAAGGAAGAGCGAGCCTGAGGTGAATGGTTCAGAACAACTGGACACCCAACTTCCACATGAAGACGGCCCTCCGAGAATTCGAAAAAGATTCTGTTGAGAACACAGGATTCTACCACATAATATGGAGACCTGGCCATGAGAAAAGATGGAAGTACCAGTGTTAATAAAAAAACGAACTTGATCCTAAAATACCCTCAGTGTGTGGGCCATTGATGATAATGAGGGCCATGAAGTGAAGAGTATAATTAACACCACCGAATCAAACCAAAACGCCTTGGAATTACTTTATTATGTTGACTTTGGGGGATAAGCCTTTGTCTATAAGATAGATTAGTATTAACTGTAGGTAAGAAATATCTTAATTTTGTTTGTTAGGTATACTTCCCATAATTAAATAACCTCAATAAATTGATCCAGATATGGATGCTTTTTGCAATTAACCCATCTGGTTCTCTCACCAGGACTCAATATTACTCACAATCGTGAGTCATGCCAGGATGGCAGTTGTCTTCAAGGAAGATAGGGTTACTTGGAGGAAAGTGCTGGGACCCCAAAGGTGAGAGGAATGCCACCATGACTGCCCACTAACAAGGAACCAGGAGTCTGGAACAAGAAATGCCAGAGCACCAGAGCACATTAGCCCAGACCCCTTTGCCCCAGACTACCCTGCGTTTCCTGTGTCCTCCTCACTGATTCTCAAAGCTCGAGGTAAGCATTTGGTGTCAGCACCCAACCCTAACCAACACCAAGGAATGAAAACTGAAGCTGTCTCCTAAGCTGTGTGGGTTTCCATCTTTGGTCACCATCTCTTGTTCTTTTTATTTTTTAAGAAAAAATTTCCCTGAGTAGAAAGGAAATACATGCTCATTATATAAACTCTGGAAAATATTTTAAAAGAGAAAGAAGAAAATTAACTTTGCCACCAAAGACGACACTAGTGTCCCTTTATTTTCCCGTCCTTTCTGATGTGCCTCTTCTACTATGAAATTATATCTAGGGATTTAAAGAGTTTGTTTTCATTCCAAGTCCTTCTTCGATTTTGGGAAAGTTACCAATAAAGAAAATCAATGATAATGATCTTATAGTGCCAACATTACTGCAGTGACAGACTGAACATGATTTCCTGAGAGGAATGGTAGTGGACCTTTTTCTATTCTCTCCATTCACAAATCACTTCCTGCTTACTCATTGGTCTTCTAAACTACGGTCTGGAGAAACCAATTCTAAACACAGGCAGAACCAACAAATCTACCTCAATTCAATTGCCTTTTATTTGTTCCTCAAGGAAAAGATTCACATTCATTGCTCATTAAACATCTGGAATAAAAGAATTTGTATTTCCAATTTGAGTCTGGTTTGTTATGAGTTTCAAGATTGCTAAAGGTTATTGCTTTTGAAAAGGTAAGATAACTACCTAAAAGGCATTGTGCAAATAAATACTATATGCGAACAAAGACATTAAAACTATGAGACTGAATCATCACGAGATTCTTCAGAGTTCTGTGAATTTTGCAGTTGGTTTTCTTTTAAGTGTTTCTGTAGAGAATTTGCAATTTAAGAATTAACTAAAATTAAATGAAATTAAAATTTAAGAATTTCTCTAAAAACTTTATATATAAAGAATTTATAAATATAAAAAATTATATGTCAAGGATTTATATATACTGTAGTATATGAATATATGTTTATATATAAATAAACATGAAATTATGGCTATGAACACAGTCCTAAATCCATGATACTAATAAAACTCTTTCAAGTATGTGTCCTGAGTCCTTTGCCCTCAGAGTTCTAAAAACACTTTATTGTCTTGTAAATACTTTTGAATAATCCAAACAAAAACTTCATTTTTCCTAAGAAACAAGTCAAACTCTGCATACACATTTTTCCACTAAGATAATTGCAAAAGAAGATATATGTGGGAAAACATCACTTTCGGTAAATTTGAATAAAGCCAAAATGCTTGAACATCAACATATATTTATTGTGGACATTAAACGGTTATTAATTTTAAAAATTAGCCTGAGACTTGTTTGATGGAATTTAATAGGATTACAGCTCTTGATGGAGTCCAGAGCCTTTTCTCAGGGACACTGCAATTTCCACATCTTAACTGAGGGATGTTTGCCAGACGCTAATGACAGGAGTACTCTGGCCTGCTGTGTAGAACTAATTGCACAAATGGGAAGTTGTAGCAACAGAAGTGCTGTGACTGTGCCTGCAGCTGGTGATTGTCCGTTTTCTCGATTGGTAATGCTTCCATTGGCAGTATCTCGAGCAGATTTTTTTGTTTGTTCCATTTTCCTTTGACCCTTGTGGTATATTCTTGGTATATATTGAGAATTCTGAGCAAGGTAATAGGTATATGAATATATGTATAATATATCCATTATTTCCTACACATTATTATTCATGCATATATAGATATGGATGCAGGTTGGAATGTGTGTATGCATCTGTGTGTGTGTGTATCTTCTCCAGACAGTGCTGAGGAAGTAATAACAAATTTTTACTCTTTGACGTTCCCTTTTCTAAATTCAAAACTGACCATCCTCTCCTGTCTACATGTTTTTCCTTCTAATGCTGTGGTGTTTGTTTTTTTTTTAACATTCACTAAAGCTTAGTTAGATTTTTAATCTCAGCTAATCCAAAATCTTCCCTTCTGCTCTCCCTCTCTTCCTTTCATAAGTTTTTGAGAGGCTACTTTATGCTTTATGCCAACTGCTGCACTAGGCCCTGCAGATACAGTGTTGAATAGAACAGACCCAGTTTGTATCCTCACCATTGAGAGTGTCCTTCAAGTTTAGTTCTGTAAGTAATTAATCTCATTCATTTTGTATTGTGTTGGTTCGGGTCCTCTGAGAGACAGTCACTAGTACAGACTTAGATGTCCGCAGATATATTGAGGGAAACACCTGTGGAGGATAAAGGGATAAGGAGGCATGAGTAGGTAGGGAGCCTCAGACTGCAATGCAGGTCTGGCACCTGTGAAAGGAGTTAGGGAAAGAAGTGGGATTGGGTTGGAAGAACTTTAGGTGACAGTGCAGCCCTGAGTAAAAGCTGGGCCAGGGCAAAAAGGACCTCTAGCAAGGAGCCTGTTAGAGGACACCTGTGTTGGCTCTAGTACTTCTGCCATTGGCTGGGAACAGCCTGGGTGGCCTTGGCATGTATCCTGTAGTAGATCTCTAAAGTACAACAGCTGGAGGCTGACAACTAATGACAGTCCTTACGCCAGGTTCTCTCCTGAAGGGACATCTATATGGTGTACTCCATGGCTACCACATGGGTGAATTTTAGGGTTTTATATGCAGAGGCAACTTTATTTTCAAGTTCTTGGAAGAGGTGGGAGTGCGAGCAGAAGAAACATTTCACTGCTGCCTCCATGTAAAGATTGTGATATCAAGAATTTAACTTTGTAGCAACAAGGTCCTACTGTATAGCACAGGGACCTATATTCAATATCCTGTGATAAACCACAATGGAAAAGAATATGAAAAAGAATCTATATATGTATAACTGAGTCACTTTGCTGTACAATAGAAATTAACACATTGTAAATCAACTATACTTCATTAAAATTTTTTTAAAAAGAAGAAGAAATAATATGAATTAAAAGTTCAGATTATGAATTGGCAATGATGGTACAAGAAAGAATTTAACTTTGTGACACCCAAACAAGGACATACCTGTGTCCTTCCCAGTTTTAGCAGAGAGGTCATTATATGGTCCAACTCCATTGAAAATACATATAGGGCTATTTTGTAATGGTGCATTTCTTCAGATGCCTAAGGCTCCAAATCCTGTATTTCACTCTTGTCCCACAACAGACACCTACCAGCAGTAAGGTGTAGAATTAGATACACAGAAGGCATCCTGTAACACCTATCTCTTCTAGATTGCTTGTGTCACCTACAAATCTAGGACATCTTGGATTGCCTTTCCTCTAGTTTTAAAGCAAAATAAAGCCAAAACCACACCATCCCATACCATCACCACCACCAAAACACTTGTAGCTGAGGAAAAGAAAGACCAAACAAGAAAAATCGATTAAAAAAGAAAAGCTACAGGGCTTTCCTGGTGGGGCAGTGGTTGAGAGTCCGCCTGCCGATGCAGGGGACACGGGTTCATGCCCCGGTCCGGGAAGATCCCACATGCCGCGGAACGGCTGGGCCCGTGAGCCATGGCCGCTGAGCCTGCGCGTCCGGAGCGTGTGCTCCGCAACGGGAGAGGCCACAGCAGTGAGAGGCCCGCGTACCGCAAAAAAAAAAAAGAAAAAAAGAAAGAAAAGCTACAAAACGACATGATTATATCCAGAATAATTATACCCAACTACACTTCAGTTGAACCCTCCTCCAGCTTGCCCTCTCATCAGATAGCTCTAGTGGGTCTGAAAACTTAGGCAGCCCAAAGGATTTTAACCAACAACATACCAGGCCAGCAACTCTCCACCTTCAAAAAGATTAGCACCAAGGAAAATTTGAAATACCAAAATCAGCAGTTATCTGGACTCTTCAGGGCAAAAACAAACAGCCGAATAGTAAGTGTCCAGATGGGTAGTATTTCAGATGAATATCTGGTGGTTGGACTTTTTTTTTTTTTTTTATCTCTGCAAAAAGCACTTGAGAAACAAGAGAGACTTGTTTCTTGGCTTCCAAAAAAGGAAATATGAGAACATTAGACACAATGAGAAGGTGATTGGGAGATCGTCTCTAATTATTGCTGCTCCTTGACATTTTTGTGGTTGGATCTCCACTTATCCAAGATACCAGCTCCTTACATTAGCTAATTTTGAAACATAACTATGATGTCTTTAATGTATTCTAAGAAACAGTAAATGAAAACACGGTATAATTTAGCTAAGTATCAGATCTGTGCTGTTCAGTAAGACAGCCACTAGCCACATATGGCTATTTAAGTTTATTTATTTATTTTACTGGTGTCAACTAGTAAAAATCTTGCCTATCAAATAAAATCTTGCCAATCAAATCAGACACTAAGTTTGAATAGAGTAATCTTTACATGAGTAAAAACATTCATTCACTTTAGTTTTTTTAAAACTAAAAAAAAAAAAAGTAGAAAACTGACATGGCACTACCTGTGGCCTGGCCTTGGTAGGTCCTGGCAGGCAGCCAGGGCTCCCCTGAGACTCCAGGGGCCTCTCCAGACTGCAGCTGCTCTCTGGCTTCCCCCAGGGGCTGGGGGGTCTCTGGTGGGAAGGAAATAAAAACCTTTCCCAAAGTGTGGGCTCCAGAGAAGACAATGCTTACAAAAGAGATGACCAGAAATTGGTCATTTTGGAGACTCTGACTTGGTGCTAGTCACCTGGGACTCTGTGGTGTTGAATTGCTTGGTTCCAGGTTCCTGGTCAGAATGCCATGGAGCCGTGGAGGTCAGCAGGACTAGAGCTGAAACGGACGCTAGTGGTCAGCTCCCCATTCCTGTGATCATAGTGCCTGGATTGTCCTTCCCCACTCTTTTTTTCTTTCTTTTTATTTTTTTTTTGCGGTACACGGGCCTCTCACTGCTGTAGCCTCTCCCGTTGCGGAGCACAGGCTCCGGACAGGCAGGCTCAGCGGCCATGGCTCACGGGCCCAGCTGCTCCGCGGCATGTGCGATCCTCCCGGACCAGGATACGAACCCGTGTCCCCTGCATCGGCAGGCGGACTCTCAACCACTGCGCCACCAGGGAAGCCCCTTCCCCACTCTTAGTCCAAGTTGTCCTGATGAGGACGGCTCCACCCTGACTCTCTGGGGAAAGCAGTGACTCAGACCGCAGTAAATCAGAGCTTCACACTCCCCTGGCCGCAGCGCTCACTTCAGGGATGGGCCTATGATTGCTTCCTCCCCAGAGCCCATGGGTTGCCATGAAACATTTTTGGAGAAGGAGACATTTCTGAGAAGCGTGGGATGTGTAGTCTTTTTGCTTTGAAGCTGAAACCTGAGAGGATGTAGGGTCGGATCTGCTGTCACCATCTTGATACTTCTGGAGCCATCTCAGAGCAAATCAGATGAGATACAGATAGAGAACAAGTCCTGGAGACAGTGGTTGGGCCCGGAATCCGGCCATGCCTGGTGAGTCCATCCTTGGCCTTTTTGTTTGCTCACTCAGTTCCCTAGTAAATTCCCTCCTTCTTTAAACCAGTTGGCTCAGGTTTTCTGTCTCATGCAACTGGAATGGCAAACTCCTGCTGCTTCCCCTGCCAGGAATACCTCCACCCACCCCCATCGACTGGCAACTATCTCCTTCTCTTTCAAGACTCAATTTATGCACCAATCATCTATGAGCCTCTTCTGGCTCTCCCGCCTCAGGGGGAACTGACCCTTCCTTTATTTTCCTCCACTGTACTCTGTACACATTTGTATCATCGCACCTAAATTGCCTTAGAACACTTATTCTTATCATTGTGGCTCTCTCTCGATGAGTCTGTAAAGCTGTCGAGGGCAGGAACTGTCTATTTGTGGGCTTTGTATCCTCAGAGTCTAGCCCAGTGTTGGACACATAGTAGGTACATAACTAGCATTTGTTACGTGAATGAATGAGTGAATAGCGCAAGAGTCTGCACCCAAGTTTTCCTATAAGTGATATTCACATCTCCTCAGGTGGACAGAGTAAGGCCATGGAGAATTTGGGATACACAATGGAAGGAACCAATCTGTCCATCGGTCAGTCATTCAGTCAGTCTGTCTATCTATCTGAATCTCCTTAGGCATCACTCACAACTGGGGTTCCCAGGCTGGGGCAGTGACTCATGCTTGGGAGTAGGAAATTCAGGGCTGTTTAAATGTCACCTATGCCCAGCACTGATATTTGTGACAATCCTTGCCCAACTCTGCTCTCTCTCTCTCAGGTGGGCATGTTGGTGAGCAGCTCTGGAGAACCAAGGGCACAAAAGCTGAGGGAATGAGGTGGAAGGTGATGGAACAGTTTTGAGGCATTTAATAAGTTCTTATTGCTCCATTGAATTCGTTTACTATAGGAACTTCTTTTGTCCCCATTAATATGAGAAGCCCCTTGGAGGTGCAAATATGACCAATGGCAAAATAAAAAAATGACATTACTGAATGTAAACAGAAAATGTTTGAAGCATCATTTAAAGTACCAAACGTATCCTCAAGACATTACTATCAGTAAGTAGGTCCGATCACCTTTCCTTTGGTGTACTGATCTTGTTGACTTTTCCTGTTTCCCAAATCAGAAGGTCACCAACCCCAAGCTCTGTAATCTACTAGCTAGAAAACCTTGGGCCAGTCATTCAGCATATCAAGGGTATAATTTTATCACCTTTTCAGTGGGACAATAAAGCCATCACCCCTACCTACCTCTCATAGTTGAAATGAGGATTAAATGAAGGGAGAAACGGAAACTGAAGTGAGATCGGACGCCTTTTAAGTTCCCTATCCTATACTGCACATATTACAGACTGCATCTGTCTTGATTTTCTTGGTGGCAAGTGACAGGGAAAAACAAGCCAAACAGCCTTAAGCGAAAACAAGAGACACTGACACTCATAACTGAAAGATCCCCAGAGAGATCTGGGCTCCAATGGCATCACTGGAACCCAACCAGTCTCTCTCACCTCTGTTCTCCTCAGTGTTGGCTCAGTTTCCAAACATTACTGTCCCTTGTGGTCACAAGATGCTTCCAGGAGCAGCAGACCTCATTCAAGTCTGTTGGAAAGGAGTAATTATCCTTTCCTTAAGAGTCCCAGTAAAAATGTCATTGAGTTTTATTGACTGTTTGGATCATGTGCCCATCCCCAGACCAATCATTGTGACCAAAAGAAATGTCATATTTTTTCTGATTGGTGAGGCTGAGTCACATGCCCATACCTTGAGCCAAGGCTACAATCAACCCCACCCTTATTTCATGAACTGAGAGAAGAAGAGTTGGTGATCCCCCAAGGGAAATTGTGCTGTGGTTACCAGTAGGGAGCACGGAGGTTAAGTGACAAGACAACAGATGTCAATTACCCATATGTAACTCTTAAGACCTCAGGCCACACAAGAGTGGTGATAGCAGCTTGAGGCAGATGGGAGGTACAAAGAGGGTCACAAGAGCATACAAACTAGAATTTCTCTGGTTTTATCCCCACCTGCTCTGTGAGAACTCCAGGCCCTCAGCTTCCTCCCCTATTATTTAGGGAGTCCCTGGAGACTTTAGCAAGGAGTCCCATGTACACTTGTGAAAGAGTTCTTCTGGGTATTGCTCAGGACCTGTAACCTCTTCCCCCTTTGCTATGGCCTCTTGTGATGTTTTCTGTGGCTGCCAAGGCCAAGGTATGCAAAGCACAGTGTTGCTTCTGCAGTGCACAATGCCCTCCAGGGGCAGCAGAAATGGTGTGCATGTTGCTGAAAGGATCAAACCCTTTAAAAACTGGTGTCTCTTCTCACTTCTCCAACAGGAACTCCATGTGAAGACAATACCCTTCACTCCCATTTTTGCCATTCAGCCCCTCTTACCTGGCAGACAGGGCTCAGGTGGTGCATGCCCAGACAACAGGTAAGCCAGAGGATGGAGCTGGAGCACAACTATTTGTGGTTATAAGGCCAAGGGAATGGAGCCCAGGGAAATTCCTGGATGCAGTGCCCTGTTCAAGTCCCAGTTCAGAGCCCAAGTCCAGGGACACAGGTGGGCAGATAGCTGAGGAGCACCAACGTGGAGAAATGGACTTGAGCTTAGTTGATTGCCTGATGAGTATCCCCTCTCCCAGAGTTGCTGGCTGGGCGAGACTGTGTTTATTTGGCCACGGAGATTAGTCAAACCACCCTGTATGTTATCACTTACTCTTCCCTGCAGTCCTCTCCCACTGTGAGTCCCTGGGGGCTGGGCTGGCCATCAGTCGACAGGGTAGATTACTGAGAACCATACTTTTTCTGCAGGAGTTGCTTACTATTGCACTTGGACCAATCCCAGGGTTCCAACTCTTTCTCCCTTAAGGTATGTCCTCTTCTTCATGCAAATCCATGCCTGCAAAGGATGGTAGCAGTGGAGTTGACGGCCCTGCTGGTCCTCCCGGCAGTCCTCAAACACTGTAGAGTGGGCATTATACATAATGATAACAACATCTAATGCTGATTGAGAGCTTGCTATGTACCAGGCAGGGCTCTGTGTGTGCTACCTTCCTCACTCGTAACAACAATCCCCTGAGTTAAGAACTATTATAATCCACAGTTTATAGATGAGGGCATCGAGGCAAAGAAAGGTTTAGTAGATGTAACTATACCTTGAACTGGATATTTGTCTGTCTTGGTCACTGATGTGTTTCCGGTGCTCAGCACAGTGCCTGACTTAGAGGAGTTATTCAACAAATACTTTTAAAATTGATGGCTATGCAGGGGATGCTGTCATGGGCTTCCTTGATCTCTCATTTAGGACCAAGGCGTTCATTCCCCCAGTTGCTGGGTGTCAGCTGCTAACATCTTCCAATTGGCACATGTCTAGGAATTTCCCACAGGGCAAGATTTACAACCCCTCCCCCAAGGATGGCACCCAGTGGCTGGTCTATGTGGGAGTTAAAAGATCAGTCCCGATTTGAAGGGCCATCCCAGGTCCCACTGGAGATGGAATCAGTTAGGCCTCTGCTGCATCTCCATTGCAGTTCAGTCTCTCTCTTTACCCAGTCTTGCTTTCCTCACTTCTTTTTTTTTTTTAACACCTTTATTGGAGTATAATTGCTCGCTTTCCTCACTTCTTTATGGCTGTTATTGTCGACTACACCCCTCAGTGAACCACCTGCATGCAAATCTCTATCTGAGTTTTTCTCCAGGCAGCTTGATCCAAGGCGGATGGAATGTGTCATTCGCTCAGCCTTGTGGCTCTCACCTCAACAATCCTCTCTAGAGACTGGCTCTTTATCTAGAGCTGTTTGAGGTGACATGGCCATGGGCGCTGCAAAAGCCTCTGCCTTCCTACCTGAAACCTCCAAAGTTCAGGAAGATGCCACCTCTCATCACAGCTGCTCTCACTGAAGCTGGAACTCTTTGTTCAGCCCTGATGAGCCCAGAGATGGCTCTCTTGTCCCAGTGCCCCAGGCCACAGTGATAGCTCAAGACACAAGGAAGAAAGCTTCTACCCTTGGAGATTCTCTCAGGAGCTCCACCCCAGTTTCACAGACCTTCCTATGAACCCTCCACCCTGGCAATCCTCTTGGGTCAGACCAGCCGCCAAGGCATCACTTACTAGCACCACTGTTCCCCAGTGAACCAATGGCCATGAGTTCGGTCTTCTCCTTCCTGCCGGGTGAATTTCCTTGGAGTCTCTTGCTCTTCCTTTTTCCATCTGCCTATTGTTAGGGCCACATTATGCACACCTGAAGCACGAAATGGAAATGGGTCCACTTCCTCCCCCTGGCTCCTCTGTAAATTCTGACTGTCCATACCCCTTGCCTCTCCCCAGGAACCAGCAAGCTCTGAGAAAATTGAATATATTAGGACAGGGAGGGAGGGTAACGTGGGAGGGACATCTGCTTACTGAGATACGATCCAGACAATGTCTCGTTGTGTACAGCAGAGGAGTTACGGAGTCAGATAAACCCAGCTTCCTAACATACCATCTGTAAAATGGGGATACTTTGCTAAGTTGTTAAGATAAATAAGGTAATGCGTGTAAAGCACTTGGCATTGTGCGTGGCATGAAGTGAGTGCTGCATACATGATATTTGTGCCAGTTACTTGGCTTTTGTCTCTCGGTTCTAAACCTACCGCTGTCTGCTCTGCTTTGAGGGTCTGGGACTCTGCAGACCACAGTTCTGTTTACCCGCTATTCCTTGTTGGGCTCCGCCCATGGGGAAACCAGAGGGAGACTACAAGGCTGCAGGAGGGAGAAGGAACGTGCTCGTCCCCTGGGGGCTGGGATCTATTTCTTGTTCCTGTGCGCCTCATGTCAGCAATGCTTATTCATCCCTTCCAGGGGCAGTCTGAATCCAGGTTGCGCTTCCCCCTTCACTTGCAGAAGCAGCCCCATCACACCCCCTTGGAGACACCAGCCCCATCCTCGTGCGCTATCCTCAGAGGTCCTAGGTCCCACCTGCACCTTCCTCCTCTCTTCCCCACCTCTAGGGGAGGTAGCTGTTTCCCATAGTTGCTTCTGCTGTGATTTCTTAGTGTCTTCTTTCTACCTTTTCAGTCTCCTAGTTAACAACATTATACCTACTTAACAGCTTTTTTACATATGTGTATATATTAAATTCTCACCGTTCAGATAACTGGTACGGTTTCTTGTCTCCTGACTGGACCGTGATGGATATAGCAGGTTTTCCATTTTATGAATGAGAAAACAGGGGTTCGTGTTGGTTAAGGAATTTCCCAAGGTCACAGAGTGGTTCTTCGGGGTTTGAATCCTGGTCTGCCTTTGGCCGGCACTGCAGTGCCATATTCTACATGATATGACACAGCTAAAGTACGCCACGTTGCACCCACTCCAGGTCACCCTCAGATTTTCATCCCTGCCTTGGCCTCACCCAGTTGCATGATGGGATGTACCCCACCCACTACCCTGGGGCTTGGAACTGAGAATAAAGCCCAGCTGCTGCATGGCTAAACACGGGACATTAAGTGCCTCGCTAAAATTCTGTATTTAAAAAAAATTATTTTGACCAACTTCTAAATTTCTCATTAAGTGAACAGGGATAAATAGTAAATCAGTTATAAAAATTTTAGATGCTAGTGAATCTAAAAGGATTCACTAAGGGTTATAAAATTATCTTGACCGAAATTGATTCTCTAAGCCTGACCTAGAATTTTGTGGGGAAAAAAATTCTCAAAACACAGCTATTTTAATTTCACTTTTATTTTTAAAAGTGTTTCATGAAGCACTTTTTGATGGAGGACAGGTGGTCAGAAAGAAGAAAGGGAGCTAGACCGAAAGAGAAATCTTTCACATCAAACAAGGATGGACTGCACATCTTTAAAAGATGAGGAACCAGCATTCTAATAGATTATTCGGGGAAAAGACACAGTGACATTCCTGGGAATCTGGCCAAAGGAGGAACTATTACTGGCTGTTTCTGACTTTGTTCGGAATATTCCTGGGACTCAATATCTTTATAACGCCATAGAGATAGAAGCTTTTCCTAATATGAAGAATGCCACAGTCCATTAGCAGAAATTGAACAACGTTTTAATTTTATCATAATGAATATCTAATTAGAAATGGTACCTCAAAGAAAAACAAATGAGTTGTTAAATAATTATTGTCGAGAAATAATGAGTAATGTTACTAGATGAATGGAAAAGGCTGACCTCAACATGTTGGTGAAAACAGAAAATACAATCCAACTTCTGGATCACTACCTAGGAATGAGGGCAGGGTTCTCATTCCAGGCAGTGATAAGTTGTTATGTTTGGTGTTTCTCTACTAGAAAAACAAAATCATGTAAGCAGAGTCATTTTTACAAGTTTGGAAAACTAAAGCCACAAAATTTTGTGTCATCACCAAAGAATGTTCCTAGGAGATTCACTGACAAATATAATTTTTATAAAAAAATTGTTTTCAGAATCATACCAGGGAGTTGAACATTCAGAATTTATTAAATATTGTTGCCAGATAAAAGCCAAGATAAGTGAATATTTCTCCTATCTAGCTACTTCCCTTCTTTCTAATATTCCAATATCTTGCTTTCTCACCGACTATATTCTACTTGGCTATTTTTTGGAGGTTCCTACTGTTTATGCTATTTACTCATTACCAAATTTTGAAGAAGGGAAAAATGACAGAATCCACTGACTTTTCTACCAGTCTGAAAGGGCTTTCTAAAGTAACATATTTTACAATCTTTTATATAACTGTTACTGCACTTTTAAAACATTTCTTAAAATTGTTTTTCTCCATTCTTCAAGTCAGCAAGGACAGCAGAGAGAACACAGCAGGGTCAATGTGCTGTCCTGGATAAGATCACAAGCTCCAAGGGTCAAGAGATCAGAATTTGGAGCTTAGCTTCAGCCATTCACTAGCTGTGTGACCTTTGGGCAAGTTATCTAACCTCTCTGAGCCTTAATTTCCTCATCTATAAAATGGGGTGATGATAGTAGCCACCTCATAGGATTGATGAGTAAAACAGATGATATGCCCGGCACATCGTGTATGCCCAGGGAGTTACTATTTAATGAAAATGCAGGGGCTCAGAACAGGATTGGAGTGAGGGTTACCTCTTGGCAGGGCATCAACTGTGTATGATAAACACTTCCATGAAGTTCATTGGAACTTTTACTCATTCATATTTGTTGAACCCATACTGTATAAAAAAGAGCTTACAAAGTGCTAAGTAAGCTACAACACATGCTTTCAAGAAATTTATAGTCAAGTTGGGGCATGAGGGAAATATCCAAACAACTTAGGGACAGAAGAAAAGAAGGGACTTGAGTGTGGGACAAGCAGTGTGAGCTGTGGAGAGTCTCAGGATGGAGCATCGTGGCTTTCTTGAGAGCCAGGGGTAGGCGGTACAGGTGGGTAGGGTTGGACCAGGTGACAGGGACATTTCAGGGGAGGGAACAATATAAAGCAAGAAAAAGAGGTGGTGAATTGTGCAATTCGTTTGGGGAACTAACCTATTTGGCTGAAGCACTGGGTGATGGTGAGGGGATAGTAGAAAATAAAGTTGGTTGGAATCAAACTTTGGAGAGCCCTGAATAGTACGTAGATTAGGGAGTCTTGGTGGTTGGTTGGTTGGTTTTGGTTTTAAATAGATAGTAATAGGGAGCCAATGGTAGTATTCAAACATGCTTGTCTCTTTTACCTTCTTTTCCCCTCCAGATAGGTCTTATCTCTCTCTTCTCCCTTTCAGCCATATTTCTTGAAAGTCTTGCCTAAATACTTTGTCTGAAATTCAGATGCTCTGAACCACTGCAGCCTGGCTTCTGTCCTGTCATTCTGCTTGGAACTGCTTTATTGAGTGCACCAGTGACATCCTTTTTTTTTTTTTTTTATTGAAGTATAGTTGATCTACAACGTCGTGTCAATTTCTGCTGCACAGCAAAGTGAGTCAGTTATACATACATATACATTCTTTTTCATATTCTTTTCCATTATGGTTTATCTCAGGATATTGACTATCATTCCCTGTGCTACCAGTGACATTCTTGATGCCATTTTGCAGTCCCTATGGCGTTGACACACTGACCCTTCCTCCTGCACTGTCTTCGCTCGGCCTCCATAAACCAGCACCTCCTTGGATTTCATCTAACACCTCGAGCTGCTCTTTCTCAGCTCCTTAGCAGGCTCATCTCCCTCTGCCCATCCCGAACTATCAGGACACTTTGGGGATCTGACCACATGCCTCCTCCCTTCTCCTCCGCATCTCTTCCTGAGGGATCTCACTGCTCCTCTCCATTTCCACACCCCTTACCACTTCCGTGCTGAGGATGGGTACCCAGATCCGCATCTTCTTCTGAGCTACATTTCCACTTACTTTACAGACAACTCCTCTTGGAGGTTCTTCAGGCACCTTAATCCCAATGTGCCCAACTGAACTCATTGGTTACCCCTATCCTGTGATCTCTGTCTTAATAAATGGCGCCACAACCCACACGTTACCTAAGCCGGAAATCTGGCGTCATCTGAGCCTCTTTCCTCTTCTTTATGTCCCACGTTCTGCCACCAAGGCTTATTGCTTCTACCTGTGCCTGTTCCTTGAACCCATCTACCTCTCTTTGTCCCCATTGCCGTTTTCTTACATTCTCTGCTAGTCCTAAGTGGTCTTCCTTTTCCCTGCATCCATTCTTCATGTTGCCATAATATTGTTTTTTGAGTTTTTTTTGCAGTGAAAATATTGTCCCCTTAATGGTACCCATTACTCTTAGGGATGAGTTGCAGACTCATCACAGCTTACAGGCCTTACAGGATCTGCAGATCTGACCCTGAAACAGCAAGTGAGTTTTACCCTAAGAGTGCTTAATGACTCCGGATGCAGGCCAAATGCAGGGAGTCCATCAGATCTTTCATTCTCTGGCTCCTGTCTGCCTTTCCGTTCATCCCTGGGCTTTCACTTACGTGCACTCTGCCCTCCCGTCACCTTGAACCTCTTCCAGGTCCTGGGATGTGCCATGGTCTCCTCTGTGCCCAGTCGTGCACCTGCTGCTTCCTCTGCATGGAGCATTTATCGTCCTTTCTGCACCTGTCACGTCCTGTTTGCTTTTTTTTTTTTTTTTTTTTTTTGCGGTACGCGGGCCACTGACTGTTGTGGTCTCTCCCGTTGCGGAGCACAGGCTCCGGACGCGTAGGCTCAGCGGCCATGGCTCACGGGCCCAGCCGCTCCGCGGCATGTGGGATCTTCCCGGACCTGGGCACGAACCCGTGTCCCCTGCATCGGCAGGCGGACTCTCAATCACTGCGCCACCAGGGAAGCCCCCTGTTTGCTTTTTAAATGATTTTCCTGGGTCTCTTCCTCCAGGGAACCTTCTCAGGCTTTCAAGTCTAGGTTAGTGGCCCCTATTAAGTGCTCCAGTTTTTGGTTAGTCCTTTTCGTTCGCTATAGCGTTTATGCTTCTGTACTGTGATTGTCAACTCACTTGCCAGGTTCCTCTTTTGGACTGTAAGCTTGCTGTGGAAAGGACCATGTCTATCTTAGTCATTGCCTTATTCCCAGCACCATTCGCCAGTGCATGGCACATAGTAGGTACTCAACAAATACGTGTTAGGTGAATGAATGCATGAACTCAGCAGAAGTTATTAGTACAATAACGAAAAAATTAGAAACAGCAGCTATTAAATATTACCATTCATTCATTCACTCATTCAATCACTATTTACTAAGGATTTATCATGTGCCCGGCACTGGGTTAAGAAACTGGTAATGAAAAAGCTACAGAAATATGAATACATGTTTATAATGCAATATAATGTGAAATAAATAAATAAACAAAACCAGAATACCAAACTGGGTGTACACTATGATTACAACTCTGTAAAATATGTAGGAGACGGCCTTGTTTTGTGCAGTGGTTTTAAAGGTTTTCTATTTTTAGTTAAAGGCTTTTTGTCCAAATGAAATCTGAGAAGCCCTGAAATATAAAACAGAAAAAGGCAGAGATTTTCTGCTTGATACAGGGGTGGGGTCCAGAGCCTGCCCACGCTTCCCTCCTCCTCTCTGTCCTCTATCCCACCACCTCCACCCCTACTCCCAAGCCTGAAGGCAGCCAGCCACTGTGGCATGTTCAGAGAGGATTATTTGAAAATCCCCAGAATAGACTTCTGGTTAAACATTGCCGTTTAAAAACATGCACTTTCCTTTGATCCCTTCCAAAACGCCACTAAAATGACAGCAAGCAAGCTAAAATGGCCCAAGTCCACAAGGACAGAGGGAAGAGGTGGGGTCAATGTCAGCTCTATGGGAACAGGAACAGGGACCAGGTGAGTGGTGAGTAACCCAGCAGAGCTGAGAAAATGACAACCCCGGCATCTGCAGATGGGGAACTGCTAAGAAGGAAGCCCGTTCATGGCACCACACCCCAGAAAGGCCCTGGGCTTGGGGGCACAGATCTTCTGAAAGAGAGGGTAGGAGGCAGGGCTGCAAACAGGAGGTTCATGGAAAGTCTTTTGAAGGGGCAGTCAGATCCCCAAATTCCTTCTCTCCACAGCCAAATGACTGCCTTCCTCCCACCCTGGCAGAAAGCAGGTTTACTCTTTGGGGAAAGCGAACTAGAGGAGGCTCCAGACTCAGGGATATGAACCAGCCAGGGGTGTACAGAGACTCCTCACTGAAAGAGGAGAATTAACTGATTGGTCTAGGGTTAGACATGCAACCCAAATTGGGTCAGGTGTGTCCATCCTTGACACTTTTATATTCTGAAGCTGGGAGAGAAAAGCAGTTAGAAGAAAAGAATGAAGTCAAACACAGATGAGAGAGATTGTGCGTGTGTGTGTGTGTGTGTGTGTGTGTGTGTGTGTGTGTGTTGAGGCCCTGGATCTAGTCCTGGAGGTTACTGGCTTTGACTGGTTCCGGTAACTCTTCCTTCAATTCTATACGCTACCCAGTATCCTTCTATATTAGTTGGCTAAGGCTGCCATAACAAAGTACCTAGCTTAAACATCAGAAATTTATTTCCTCATGGTTCTGGAGCCTAGAAAGTCTGAGCTAAAGATGTCAGCAGAGTTGGTTCCTTCGGAAGCCTCTCTCCTTGGCTTAGAGATGGCTGTCTTCTTCCAGTGTCTTCATGTGGTCTTCCCTCTGTGTCTGTCTGTGTCAGAATCTCCTCTTCTTATAAGGACACCAGTCAGATTGGATGAGGGCCTACCCTAATGGCCTCATTTTACCTTAATTACCTCTTTAAAGCCCCTCTCTTCAGACACAGTCACATTCTGAGGTACTGGGTGTTAAGTCTTCAATATATGAATTTTGGGGTGGGGTAGGGACCCCAGATTTAGCCCATAACAACATGTATGGACAGCAAGTATTGAATAAATAGCATTTCCTTTTCTTTCTTCCTTTTTATAAAAGCTATTCCTTTCTCTTTTTTAAATTGAAGTATAGTTGATTTACAATGTTGTGTTAATTACTGCTGTACAGCAGTGATTCAGATATATATGTATATTCTTTTTTTAAATATATTCTTTTCCATTACAGTTTGTCATAGAGTTTTTTTAAAATTTATTTATCTTTATTTATTTTTGGCTGTGTTGGGTCTTCGTTGCCGCACGTGGGCTTCCTCTAGTTGCAGTGAGCGGGGGCTACTCTTCGTTGCGGTGCACGGGATTCTCATTGCAGTGGCTTCTCTTGTGGAGCACGGGCTCTAGATGCGCAGGCTTCAGTAGTTGTGGCTCGTGGGCTCTAGAGAGCAGGCTCAGTAGTTGTGGCACACGGGCTTAGTTGCTCCGCGGCATGTGGGATCTTCCTGGACCAGGGCTCGAACCCGTGTCCCCTGCATTGGCAGACGGATTCTTAACCACTGCGCCACCAGGGAAGTCCCTGTCATAGCATATTGAATATAGTTCTCTGTGCTCTACAGTAGGACCTTGTTGTTTATCCATTCTATATATAAAAGCTTACAGCTGCTAACCCCAATCTCTCACTCCATCCCTCCCCAAGCCCATTCCCCCTTGGCAACCACCAGTCTTTCTCTATGTCCGTGATTCTGTTTCTGTTTCAAGGTAAGTTCATTTGTGTCATAGTTTAGATTCCACATATAAGTAATATCATATGGTATTTGTCTTTCTTTTTCTGACTTTATAGTATGACAATCTCTAGTTGCATCCATGTTGCTGCAAATGGCATTATTTCGTTCTTTGAAAGCTTTTTCTAATTTAGTTTCTGCCACTTGGACCCAAAGAGCTCTGATTGACGACTCCCTCAGCTCTGTGTACTGCCTGGGGCACATCAGAGTCTTCCTTAACTGTTCTTTAAATCTGCACTGCCCTTCACCTTTCCTATATTTATGTCCCTTGAGGCAAGAAGTGGATCACAGTTTGTACAGCCTATGGTGCCAGGTGACCAGATTAGTAGAGGATCTGCTTACTAGCTGCTTGATCTTGGTGAAGTTCTCTGTGTCTCAATTTCCTCATCTGTAGAATGGGTGACGATAATAGCAGGTTGCTGTGAAGATTGATGTGTTAATGAACGTAAAGCATTTAAAGCAGAGGCTGGCATATGGTGAGTGTTACGCAAGTGTGTCTATTATTTATTCATTCAGTAGTCTCTATAGGAAATAACTCAGGTCATGTACGTGGTGGATGATCAATAAATATTTATTAATTCTACTTTGTAAATGTTATGTGCTATAATAAGTGGTTCTTAAAAGTATCCTCAAATCTTCTTTAATCAGTGTCTTGTTATTTGCCAATGTAAGGATATCATTATAAGTTTCTTTATCATTGTTTAGTCAGTGGCTACCATAAACAGCTATAATTCTGGAGCACCTATCTTACTTTAAGCAAGTTGATACAATAAACAGGTAAGGAGCCATTTTCTTGTACTTTAGAAGCTCAGTCATATAGAAGAAGAGGCTGGGATAAAAGTCAGTGTTGCTGACTTCTTGTCCTGGCTCTCGCCCTTCTGTGACACTGGACAGAAGTCTTGTGTTCTCTGGGCTCTGAAGCCTTTATTTACAGACCGAGTCTGGATTATGTAATCTTTAGATGAAAGAACATCTTATCTGAGCTGCTCAGACCCTTTAAAAGTTACATTTTCCCTCTTTTCCTACTTTGACTAGAACCTTTGGTAATTCTAACACATAGTTAGATGTATTCCCCACCCCCCTTCCATCAGTTATATAAATGAGCCATACATTATTAAAATTTGGCAAAGATTAGTATCAGGTATAGTATTTTTTGATAAGTTAAGCATTTTATTTTCTAATGAGTAGCCCTCCCTACCAAAAGAAATCAGAAAGAGGCTAAGAAGAGAATAAAAAATGCTATTTTGTTTTATTGAATTTTAACTCCTTGGCCATTTTAAGTTTCCTCAGAATAGTGTTTTGAGTCTTGACCTTGTAGTCAATTGGTCAGTCTGCCACTGTGGAGACTCTGGCACTGCTGGGGGTAGCCATGGGGAGGATGCAAAAGAAGCAAAATACACGATGTCTGCTCTCGATGGGGTCCCATCTTATGCTGGGAACACTCACGCTAAACGCTCAGAAACAGGAACACGCGCACAGTCACATGTGTGCAAAGTGACACCACGTTCCTTCCTTCATTTAAAAAGAATGTGTTGACTGCCCGCTCTGTTCTTTGGGATTAGTGCTAACAAGACAAAGTTCTGGTCCTCATGGAGTTGTCATTTCAGTTAACTATATATCTCTGAATCAAAGAAGAAGATTGAGGGAAAAGTGAGGGTTAATGTCCATCACCCTTGTGGGCAGATTCACAGCCGAGTGGCAGGGGAAAGGCTTGTCAGCCAGGGCAGCTCTCCCCCAACCCTGGCTCTTAGCTCTGGGGGGCAGTGGTGTGCCCTGTGTATCTGACACACAGAGCATGGCATTGGTTTACAGATCCTCCTTTATACCTTATTTTCAGTAATAGTAATAAAATGAGAAAAATAATATGAACAGAAAAAAACCCACCGTGACATTTTTCTTTTATTGAACTTTGTATGTATAATCATGCCAATAAAAATAAATAAGTAATAAAATAAAGGATTCCAGGATCAAAAAAGGGGGAAAAGTAATGGATTACTACTTTTTAATTACATTACTATTTTTCAAACGGAGGGGGAAAATATACCTACATATTAGTCTGCCACAGAAACTAATAACACGGCAGGTGAATAGTAATTAAACAGCAAATAAGGAAAATGACAACTAAAAAGGAATCAATTTCATTTTTTTTTTTGTGGTACGTGGGCCTCTACCGTTGCGGAGCACAGGCTCCGGACGCGCAGGCTCAGCAGCCATGGCTCACGGGCCCAGCTGCTCCGCGGCACGTGGGATCCTCCTGGACTGGGGCACGAACCCGTGTCCCCTGCATCGGCAGGCGGACTCTCAACCACTGCGCCACCTGGGAAGACGCAACTTCAATTTTTAAAGGTATTGTTCAAATGCTGTTAAATTTCACGTATGAACTAATTTCTATCAGACAAAAATGTTCCACCTTGCAGTTTGCACTGTTTCACTTTAAAATTTTAATCACAAATTAAAGCTCCAAGTGGTCGCAGAAAAATGAGAGAATTAAATTGAATGAGAGAATTGAAGTAGCTCAAGTTCTGTTATCCTCAAGACTGCCTCTTATTTCAAATCTAGTGTGTAAATGCAAAAGCAGAGAGCTCCACCAGAATTGGAGACATGAAATGTGCCCAAAGCAAGCATGAATGATTCCAAGCCATTAGGAACTAAGCTATCAAACAAACTCGTGTAGATTAGCCCAGTTATGTGAAGGCTTCTGTGAGTTAACTTCCATGCAGAATACAATGTTTAGTGAACGATAAGTGACAAAATGTGCTAATTTTACTTATTCCAAAGTTGAACAGTAACCACAGAACTTTTGCAGAATTTAGACAAACAAAAGATTTGGAGAGAGGAAGAGTATTTCACATTGTATCTGACATTGTGTAGAATTGCCAGTGTGGGACTATGTAAAAGCAGACCAACTTAGTCTGTTTTATTATTGTTTTAAATCTCTCTACAGACTATTCACTCCCTTATTGCCTGGGACAATTCATGTGACCACGCTTGGAACACCAATGGCAGAGGAAGTGAGGAAAATTAATATAGGAACTATAACTTAAATCCACATGTATTTAATTGGTAAGACCCTCCCTGCCTCTCTGTTCCAGGCCAGTTCCCAGCCGTGGGAGCCTCAAGAAGCCCCTGAACACCCTCTGGATCTTGCAGCCGGGTGAGGCGCCTGCTCAAGGCTGCTTATCATAGACTCTGAAATGATAGCAGAGGCTGTGTGTCTATTGGGTGAGTGCGAAATAGGAGTTAGGGTGTGTATGCTTGCAGACGGGCATGTTTGCCTGTGACGTGAGGTTAGAGAGGCTGGTGAAAAGCACTAAGAATAAACATAAAACGAATTTGTGCCCTCTCCTGGAAACAATGGGAAATTTTGGTTTGAAAATTAATGTGGATTTAAACAGCTTCTCCGAGTTCAAAATACCTCACAGACGTCATTTAATTCATATTTTCAGTTTCCCTATGAGTTTGGCAAGAGATTTCTGTAAGCAGGGGGAAATTGTGGAAGGTATAGTCAGTGATTCCCCTCACTCCAGGGTGAATTTATTAAACGGTAGATGAGTTTTAGACATATACATAGGAAAGGAAAAGAATGGGACCAAATCAGTAAGAAGTAATTATTTAGGAGCATAATATAACAATACCTGGTACAGTTGAAGATAGACATTCCCAATGATGCAGCCATTCACTTCTCTTTTTAAAAAAATTTTTTATACAATTTTAAAGGTTACACTCTATTTACAGTTATTACAAAATATTGGCTATTTTCCCCGTGTTGTACAATACATCCCTGCAGCCTATCTTACACCCAGTAGCTTGCCCCTCCCCCTTCTCCATTTCTGCATTCCCCTCTCCCTCCTCCCCACCGGTAACCACGACTTTGTTCTCTGTATCTGTGAGTCTGCTTCTTTTTTGTTATATTCACTAGTTTGTCATATTTTTTACGTTCCACATATAAGTGATATCATAGAGTATTTGTCTTTCTCTGTCTGACTTATTTTCCTTAGCATAATGCCCTCCAAAGTCCATCCATGTTTGCAAATGGCAAAATTTTGTTTTGTGTTTTTAAATTAGCCATTCACTTCTAAATATACACCCCAGGGAAATCTCCTGTAAGTGCACAAGAAGACGTGTCAGGATGTTTCGGACAGACTGAGTTTCTTAGGCTCAGCCGTGGTTTTCTCAAGACCCCCCAGGAAAATCACCTTCTTTGGAGCCACAGAGAGGTCGTTTTGACCATTGTGGTAGGAAAGCTCATGAATCTCCACCTCTGCAGAAGCCATGCCGTCGTCACTTTCTTCCTGCTCAGCCAGCTGGGCCCATCGTATAGCTGCTCCGGGTCTCCCAGGTCACCGTGGTACAGCCCAGTTATCACCCTGCCTCAAACCTCACACTGCAGCCCCTTCTTTCCCACCTTGGACCCTCCCTGTCACCACAGAGGTACAAGATACAACAGAACCACTGGAGGCACACTGGCTTGAGGGGGCCCAGATGCTGCAGGCTGCAGGCAGAAATGGGATGTCCCTGGCTTGTGCCTGCTCACAGGTGGCAGAAGCCACTGCTGTTTCTTCATGCCTGCCAGGAGGAGCCTGCAAACCATGCCGGAAGTGCAGGATATTAATACCCAATGAAGTAAATGTTAACCACTGATTCTTTGTTGTTATATTTAGTGTTATTATACACTAGCATTATTTTTTAAATTCCACATATAAGTGATATCATACAGTATTTGTCTTTCTCTGTCTGACATATTTCACTTAGCATAAAACCCTCCAAGTCCATCCATATTGTTGCAAATGGCAACATTTCATTCTTTTTGATGGCTGAGTAGTATTCCATTGTATGTGTGTGCGTGTGTGTGTGTGTGTGTATACATACCACATCTTATAGAGAACAAACTATTGGTTACCAGTGGGGAGAGGGAAGCAGGGAGGGGCAATATAGGGGTAGGGGATTAAGAGGTACAAACTATTATATATAAAATAAGCTACAAGGATATATTGTACAACACAGGGAATATAGCTAATATTTTATAATAACTGTAAATGGAGTATAACCTTTAAAAATTGTGGATCACTATACTGTACACATGTAACTTAGATAATATTGTACATCAATTATACTTCAATAAAAAAATCAAAAAACATTTCAACCACTGAGAGGATGGAAAAGAAGCCATGGATGATTTTTCTCCATCCTCTCCCCAAAGGAGTCTTCTAAGAAATGATTCAGTGTGGTCTCTGGAAATTTCCTACATGACTGAGCAAACAACTGTGCCTTCTAGTGAAGTGTGGGGGGCCAGCTCACCCAAAGATCACCTTCTGTCTGCTTCCCCTTCCTCCTGCCTCAGTGCCCTGTTCCCCTTCACTCTTGCTTCCCTGGGTTTGCATTCTTCCAGTAAAGCTTCAGAATGTAAAATTTGCCGCAGGCTCTAATTTCCAGGGAACTCAGACTCAGACAAAGAATGCTGACTGCAGCAAAATTGTCACAATGCTCAGACATTGTTTTATGGACACAAAACCATAATTAAACCATTAGCACAGAGAAAAAGAAGGAAAACTAGAGCGAAAACAGGGAATTTCAAAGCTGGAAACTAAAATGAAAACAAACATGGACTCACAGTGCAAAGAATAGCCTCTGACCTGGAAGAGTTCACTTCTATTTTTTCTCTGCTGCTCACTAGCAAGCTCTCTTGTAAACTTTTTAAAAAATTTTTATTTATTTATTCATTGGCTGCGTTGGGTCTTTGTTGCCGCACGCGGGCTTTCTCTAGTTGTGGCGAGCAGGGGCTACTCTTCGCTGTGGTGCGCGGGCTTCTCATTGCGGTGGCTTCTCCTGTTGCGGAGCACGGGCTCTAGGCACGCAGGCTTCAGTAGTTGCAGCACACGGGCTCAGTAGTTGTGTGTGGCGCACGGGCTTAGTTGCTCTGCGGCATGTGGGATCTTCCCGGACCAGGGCTCGAACCCGTGTCCCCTGCATTGGCAGGCAGATTCTTAACCACTGCGCCACCAGGGAAGCCCCAAACCTTATTTTTTTTAATGATTACAATATAGTGAAAAGCTTTCAGTTCCTTAAAACCTGCTTAAACCTATGGATGCTAATGACTAGTCTAGAAAAGTAAAAACAATATTCAGAAGAGTAATTGTTGTTTCAGATACAACTTTAATACATTTTATTTTGTGAAACTGACCAGAGTTTCAAAGGTTCATCCAAGAGTTCTGGGGTCAGGTGACCTGGGATTAAAAATCCAGATTTAGCCATCATTTAAAGGTTACTACATCTGTTTAAGCTTCAATTTTCTCTTCTTTTAAATAAGGATAAGAGAGTACCTAAGTCATAGAGTCGTCATGGGTTTTAAATGAGATAATTGAGGGTCTGGTACCTATTGCTCACTGAATATCATCACCCATTATAGTCCCGATGAGAGACATCAATTCTTTGTGAGCAAAAATTGGTGCTGAGCAAAGCTACATTTATGCTTGTTGTCTTGAGGTAGATAAATTCCAGTTGGAGCTTTTACCATGAAAAGAACATATGATTTTTTTCATCATTTTAAGTCTGTGTTCGTGTGTGTGTGTGTGTGTGTGTGTGTGTGAACTCAACCCATTTTACCAAGCACCTACCTTAGGCCTGGCATTTTTCTAGGCAGGAGGATAGATAGAGATCAAGATAAATTAGGTCCTTGTTCCTGAGGATTTCTTGTTCATGGAAAACAGCTTATTATTGTTTTGTTTATTTGTTTGCTATTTCAGAAGGAAGTGATCAGCACATCAGCACTTGACAGGGTGATAAGAAGCTAACAGCCCAGGACAGAATGGAAACTTGGGTCAGATGTAGTGCACTGTCATTACCAAAATAGTTCTGTAGCCTAATTTTGGTTCTTTCTACCTGGCCTTTGAGCTACCCAATATTCTTTCCTATCAACAAATTTGTTATTTCCTAAGTCAATTGGAATCCATCTTTAGTGCTTAAACTGAGAATCCTCTCTAAAAGTTTTAGCGAGAACATCCCCTTTTATTGTCTAAGCCCATCTGAGCTTGACTTCCTATTCCTCGAAGCCAGAAGCACCCTGACTGAGGCAGGAGTACCGGCAATAAGTGTTATCAGAGCTCTGAGCAATAACAAACAGATGGTTAGAGTGGGGCGTGTGCAAAGTTGAATTTAGTCCAGTGCGTCTGCTGCAGGCAAGGAGATTGTGGCAGGCAATAGTCATGTGGTGACCATAGTACAGAAAGGACTGCAGGTCTGAACTTAGCTCTGCCGCCTGGCTCCTCCTGGATCTGAGGATAAGCATCATGCCCTCTCCACTGACCTCTTTGTTGCGGGTAAAGCATGAGGAAGAATGACAGGCTAGCTTATCCTTTCCAATTATCTTGTGTTCTCCTTACCCCAATCCCATTCAACTTTGATATTGTTAGCTAAGGGTTTGCATGCCTATCATTGTGCTGGTTCAGCAAGGTTGGCTGTCTGTGGTCTAGACTTTCAAGTGATAGGTCTAATTCTGAGATGCCCAGGAAAGCACCCTCCCAATTGGCCCCTTTCCAGATAAGCACACTTGTTGAGAATCCCCAGGGTGTACGGGACAGCTATTCAGTGTTGAGTCCTTGTTCATAGGGTCATCACGACATCAGATTATGAGGCAATGCCCTCACACAAAGTAAGAGTATATTTAGAAATTACCTTGAATAAATAACTACTGGTTTCATAACTATGCTTATTTTTCTGTGTTTCCACTTGGACCTAGATTTTGGCTTGATTATGTCTTACTACTTTTTTAGCTCTTTGATGTCCTTAAGACATAATTTTTTTTTCTAATTTAGCCAGTATTTTTTTGTTATTTTCAGTGGGAGAGTGGTCCAAAATATCTTGGTAACCATATTGTCATAAATGGAAATCTTCCATTGATTTTTTAATTTCATGACTATATTTTTCATTCTTATAAGTTTCAAATGGTCTTTAAGTCTCTTTGACATTTTTAAATGATTTCGTATTGCCTGCCCATTTTTTCAAGCTTGTTGTATTTTTCTAAAATAGTTAAAAGTAGTTATTTCATATTTTGTGTTTGATATATCCAATATGAGGTCTTTGGAGTCCTTTAGTGACATCTACTCTTTCTGCTGGATCTTGCTCATGGTGCCTTATTTCCTAGTATATTTACTATTTTTGCCTGATGGTTGTCTGTTTCTTGGAGTTGGTGTGTTTGTGTGAAATTCCAGAACTAATTAAAAAAATCCATAGATTCAAAGAGCCTTCTCCACTCCCATTAACCCTGTTTCCCCCAACAAAGAAAAATCCCTAGAAAGACAAATTTAAAAACATATACATAGAGTGGGAATATAAATTGCTGCAGCCACTATGGAAAACAGTATGGAGGTTCCTTAAAAAACTACAAATAGGGACTTCCCTGGTGGTCCAGTGGGAGAGAATCCACCTTGAGATGCAGGGGACGCGGGTTCGATCCCTGGTCAGGGAACTAAGATCCCACATGCTGTGGGGCAAATAAGCCCGTGCACCACAACTACAGAGCCCATGCACCCTGGAGCCTGTGCACCACAACTAGAGAAGAGAAAACCCGCACACCACAACAAGAGAGAAGCCTGCACGCCACAGTGAAAGATCCTGCATGCCGCAGCTAAGACCTGATGCAGCCAAAAAATAAAATAAATAATAAATCTTAAAAAAAAAACAAAAAAAAACCCAAAAGTTGTTACTATATGATCCAGCGATCCCACTCTTGGGCATATATCTGGAGAAAACTCTAATTCAAAAAGAGACATGTGGGCTTCCCTGGTGGTGCAGTGGTTGCAAGTCCACCTGCCGATGCAGGGGACACGGGTTCGTGCCCCGGTCTGGGAAGATCCCATATGCCGCAGAGCGGCTGGGCCCGTGAGCCATGGCCGCAGAGCCTGTGCGTCCGGAGCCTGTGCTCCGCAACGGGAGAGGCCACAACAGTGAGAGGCCCGTGTACGGCAAAAAAAAAAAAAAGAGAGAGAGACATGCACCCCAATGTTCATAGCAGCACTGTTTACAATATCCAAGACATGGAAGCAACCTAAGTGTCCATTGACAGATGAATGTATAAAGAAGATGTGGTATATACACACAGTGGAATACGACTCAGCCATAAAAAAAAGAATGAAATAATGCCATTTTCAGTAACATGGATGGATCTAGAGATTATCATACTAAGTGAAGTAAGTCAGGCAGAGAAAGACAAATATCATATGATATCGCTTATATGTGGAATCTAAAAAAAATGGTACAAATGAACTTATTTACAAAACAGAAATAGACTTGTAGACATAGAAAACAAACTTATGGTTACCAAAGGGGAAGGGGTGGGGAGGAATAAATTAGGAGTTTGGGATTAAAATATACACACTACTGGGCTTCCCTGGTGGTGCAGTGGTTGAGAGTCCACCTACGGGTGCAAGGGACACAGGTTTGTGCCCCAGTCCGCGAGGATCCCACGTGCCGTGGAGCGGCTGGGCCCGTGGGCCATGGCCACTGAGACTGCACGTCCAGAGCCTGTGCTCTGCAACGGGAGAGGCCACAACAGTGAGAGCCCTGCATACCGCAAAAAATAATAATAATAATAATAATTATATATATATATATATATATATATATATACTACTATATATAAAATAGGTAACTGAGGGACTTCCCTGGTGGTCTAGTGGTGATCCCTGGTCAGGGAACTAGATCCCAAGAGTTGCAACCAAAAAAAAAGCCCGCATGTGCAACTAAAACCCTGCCCAGCCAAATAAATAAATATGTTAAAAAAAAAAGATAACCAACAAGGATCTACCATACAGTGCAGGAAACTATACTCAATATCTTGTTATAACCTATAATGGAAAAGGTTATTACATATATATATACATGTATGTATAACTGAATCACTTTGCTGTACACCTGAAATATCACTGATGAACATAGATGCAAAAATCCTTAACAAAATACTAGCAAACAGAATCCAACAGCACATTAAAAGGATCATACACCATGATCAAGTGGGGTTTATCCCAGGAATGCAACGATTCTTCAATATATGCAAATCCATCAACGTGATACACCATATTAATGAACCGAAGGATAAAAACCATATGATAATCTCAATAGATGCAGAAAAAGCTTTTGACAAAATTCAACACCCATTTATGATAAAAATTCTCCAGAAAGTAGGCATAGAGGGAACCTACCTAAACATAATAAAAGTTGTATATGACAAACCCACAGCCAACATCATTCTCAATGGTGAAAAACTGAAAGCATTTCCTCTAAGATCAGGAACAAGACAAGGGTGCCCACTCTCACCACTATTATTCAACATAGTTTTGGAAGTTTTAACCACAGCAATCAGAGAAGAAAGAGAAATAAAAGGAATCTAAATTGGAAAAGAAGAAGTAATACTGTCATTGTTTGCAGATGACATGATATACATAGAAAATCCTAAACATGCCACCAGAAAACTACTAGAGCTAATCAATGAATTTGGTAAAGTAGCAGGATACAAAATTAATGCACAGAAATCTCTTGCATTCCTATACACCTACAACAAAAACTCAGAAAGAGAAATCAAGGACACACCCTCATTTACCATTGCAACAAAAAGAATAAAATACCTAGGAATAAACCTACCTAAGGAGGCAAAAGACCTGTATGCAGAAAACTATAAGCACTGATGAAAGAAATCAAAGATGATACAAACAGATGCAGAGATATACCATGTTCTTGGATTGGAAGAATCAACATTGTGAAAATAACTATACTACCCAAAGCAATCTACAGATTCAATGCAATCTCTATCAAATTACCAATGGCATTTTTCACAGAACTAGAACAAAAAAAAAAATCTCACAATTTGTATGGAAACACAAAAGACCCCGAATAGCCACAGCAATATTGAGAAAGAAAAACGGAGCTGGAGGAATCAGGCTCCCTGACTTCAGACTATACTACAAAACTACAGTAATCAAGACAGTATGGTACTGGCACAAAAACAGAAATATAGGTCAATGGAACAAGATAGAAAACTCAGAGATAAACTCACACACATATGGTCACCTTATCTTTGACAAAGGAGGCAAGAATATACAATGGAGAAAAGACAACCTCTTCAATAAGTGGAGCTGGGAAAACTAGACAGCTACATGTAAAAGAATGAAATTAGAACACTTCCTAACAACATACACAAAAATAAACTCAAAATGTAAATCAACTATATTTCAATAAAAAATTTAAATATATATATACATATACACACATCCGCATTTATAAGATTACATCAGCTTGAAGAACAAATATGGGAGGATACACAATATACTTTTAACCTGGCCATATGGGCGTGGAGGTAAAGGTGAGGGTGGAGAAAGAACGATGTGGGTGATGAGGAGAAGGAGGTTGTGAATAGCAAAGCAAAAAAGGAACAAAAGATGCAAAAATTTATGATTATGTTTAGGTATTTTTATAAATGTATCTATGTAGAAAAAAGCTTAAAAATAAAATGCATAAACAAAGAAAAACCATATATCTCTATATAGAGATATTCAAAATAAAATAACTGGAAATTGAATCTAAAAGTGGATTGATAAAAATGTCCTGCGGTCACATGCAAAGATGACTCAGTCTTGAGAAATATATCAACATTATTCAATATATTGCATCAACTAAATAAAGTAAAGAATCCTATGTTAGAATAAACATATGTCCCTAGAAGAGGAACTGATAAAATTCAGAAACCATTCCTAACATATAAAGAACTTCTAAAGTTGGTGAAAAAAAATATCAGCAATGAATTACAAAATAAGCCAACAACCTGAAGAGGTTAAGTGGCCAGTCAAAATATGAAAGAACAATAAATAGTCATTAAATTGTTAAGGAACCACAAATTAGAGACCTTCAGTTGTCACATCTGCAGCAAATATTCTCTGAATCTGGTTTTCAAAATTTTTTAAAGTTGTCTTTTTATTGACATGCAGATTTTAAATGTTTCTCATGTATGCAGATTTGTCATTCTTCTTATGAGTGTCATATCATTTTTACCCTTGAGATTTGAAAAAACGGAAGAGATTATAATAACATATAGGTTATAATAACATATATAATAACATTGTCAAGGATGTGAGGAAACCAACATTCTCATCCCACGTTGTGGATGGGAATGCGAACAACAGATTTTGAAATATAATCAGCTATATGGCTGTTAGCATAACTAACACCTTCTTGGACCTGTTTTAGTTCGTCCTGTCCCTTTACTGAGGCTACCTAGGACTATACTGTGTGGTAAATCAGTTCTCTGTCGTCAAGGGCTTTGTAGTTAAAATATTGTTTAATAATCATTAGGACCAGGTGGCCTCTATGCTCTGTTAGTCTCCAAACAATGATGAAGACCTTCACTGACGTATTCCTGGCGCCCATGAGACTAGTCACCCATTCCTAAATCTTGACTTAGGACTGGATGTCCTGTTTCCAAGCACCAACTCCCATACTCTAGGTTAACTATAAAGTTGTTTCAGTGGCCCCTGGGTGGTGCTGAGTGCAGCTGCAAATGCTGGATGGTTGTCTGCTCGATCCCCATTACACCCTGTAAGTTACCCTGTAATAAATGGATCCATTGATTAGATGGAGCTGCCTGCTAATTTTTTCAGTCTCAAGATGCCTTCCCACTTTTGTGGGCACTTTTCATTCCTTCTGTCCCCCAACATCAGGTAACAAATATTAAAACATTAAATATGTTCATCTTTAGAACTTGCAATCCTGCTTTGAGGAATCCATATTGCAAAAATAAATGAACTAGCCAATACAAGGAAGTTTCTTGCGGCACTGCGTATAATATAAAACTTTATGGGAAGTGGGGGGAGCAGAGACAGCTGAACATTCATCAGTAGTGACATGGTATACTTTATAGGAATTTACAAAAATGAGGTGGTTTTTTTCCATTATTGACATTATATTACATTGATTACTTTATATGGAGGGATGTCCATAATGTACTATTAAGTGAAGAAAGAGAGATACAGGAAGTAATGAACAATGTGTTGTTTTTGCTGACCCAGGATTCATTAACCTTTCTAGTAAATGTGGTTTTCCTTTTGGGAGTATTATGAACTGGATGTTTATGCCCATGGCTCCCACTCCGCCAAATTCATATGTTGAAATTATAACTACCAATGTGATGATATTAGAAGGTGGGATGTTTTGGGTACTTTGGATATTAGTTCATGAGGGTGGAGCCTCACGAATGGGATCAGTGCCTTTATAAGAAGAGATATGAGAGCTTTCTCCATTTCCTCCTCCTCCCCTTCTTCCCCCTCTTCCTCCTCCTTCATCTCCATCTCTTTCTCTGTCTCTGTCAGAGACAGACTCTCTCTGAGACTCTCTCTCAGAGTCTGCAAACCAGTAAGAGTATCCTCACCAGACACCAGATCAAATCCAACTCTTGATCTTGGATTTCCAACCTCCAGAACTGTGAGAAGTAAATACTTGTTATTCAAGCCACCCGGTCTAGTATATTTTTGTTATGGAAGTCCAAACTAAGACAGGGAGCCTATTCTCAGTCCATGTGTACCCATGACACATGACTGGAAGATCACAACGAGAGTATTCCTCTGGCCTCAGGAATGGACATTTCATCGATCCAATCAGAGGCAGTGAGTGCAAAACCTCAGAACTTTCGTTGATTCTGTTGAAAGAGAAACATACTCTTTTCTCCCCTGGTTTTGGAGCTGTGAAGATGTAAGCTATTGCCACCACAAGGGAAGATTTGCCCAAGAATGGACCAGTATAGAGAAGACCAGCACCAAGACAAAGCAAAACCAGGTGCTGATTTAAGTCCCTAGATCCAGCTATTCTTGAAACCTTCTCAGTTTAGTGAACCAATAAATCCCCCGTTTTAGTTAAACAACTTTCTGTTTCTGTTACTTGCAACCAAGAGTCCTGATTAATATGTAGAATGATGTGAATGATTTGATTCTGACTTTATAAAACGAGCCTTTACAATTATGCATTTGTGTTTGAATAAATGTACATATTTCTTTCCTGAGGAGAATATACACTAAACTGTTAACATTGTGCTTCTCAGGGGGATGGAATTGGAGGCAATGAAGG